>NC_090207.1:13575000-13875000 GCF_033026475.1 Channa argus | reverse complement strand
GCTCTTTTGTAGCTGTTCATACAGTGTGATGTGGAACAACTTGGTGGCAGGTGGCATCTCATTCTGTCTTTATCCAAACTGTGATCAGAAGACAGTAAATGGCGCTGCTGCAGCTACAACAACAGCGACAACAAAACAGTCATGTGTAAGAGCATATGGCTCCTGCACCACTGGGCAGAAGGAGCACTCAGCAAGATGAATGCTGAGGTGCCAGCAACAAAGCTGACTTTAACTTGTCAAATTAACAGTACACCAGGAGAGAAGGAGAGATGAAGAAGAGGCAGCAGCCTGAGCTTTCTTGACAAGTGCTACTTGATGGTGACAAAGACAATGTAGAGTGAAACAGTAACTTGCTGTTGAGGTCAGATCAAAGGCAGTGTCAGACGTTGGAAGTCCATGTCTCTCATTGTCCCTCCACAAGTTGCTAATACACTGTTTGGCAATACATGTATCATAGAAACACACACATGGTGAGAGAGACACATGCATCCACTGTGTGCTTCCCTTCCCCCTCACTGCATTGAGCGCTATGTTAATGAAACAGTTGCTGTTTCCTGGCATAACATTAATTACCCGATCAAAATAGAGTGAGTAATTAACTGCCCTTCTTTACCAGTGCTAATTACATTAGCAGATAAGGGCCATTTTGGGGAGCAAAAGTGAGGTGAGAAAGAAAGATGGGATGAAGTGGTACCAGACAAAAAAAAAAAAGCAAGGCAGTACAGAGGCACATACCAATGCGTGTGTGTGTGTTTTAAGACAGAGAAAGAAAAAAAGACAGAGAGGAGGAGGCCACGTTGGAGGGAGACTCATGTGGTTCTCACTCGGGCCCCCAGAGGCTTGGTCCTCAGAGAAAAGCAGGCTTATTGGAGAGGAGAGAGACAGAGGGGGGTGTTGTTTATCTTGACATGCTCTACTCAGTCTTTAACGCTCGCATCACAATTAAGATGCTGCGGCTCATCAGCTATGTATACAAAACAGTGGAGCAAGCTGCACGAGCACACAGGTGATGGGCACAGTCAAAAATAGATCCAGCAAAACTTTGAGATGTGGAGTCTTATAGGAAAACCTTAATGTCCAGGAAATTGTCAGATAATACTGTGTGTGACAACGCTTTGCGTGCTATACTGTTTCTTAAACAAACAGCAAGAAACCATCACAGTTAAATGCAATATAAGAGCTAAAACAACTTTAACCATTGTTTTCTTTGTCTTATTTGTTTTATTTGGAACACAAAATATAATTACACCTTGAGATATACAAATCACATTTGCACCATTTTATTGTACCGTTTTAAAGAAAGATGGCTTCAAAAAACATAATATTAAATTGCTAATAATATTTAAATAAATAAAATTACCAAACTCTAAAAAACAAATTTGCAAATGGCATAGTCTTTGTGTTCTTTGTTTTCATGTCCTGAGAATGAAGTTTGTGTTTTGATGACAAAAATCAACGAATAAGAAAAGCATGATATGGATTAATAGACACCTAACATGCCCTGTTCTGTTCTAATGAGCAGTTGTGCTTTCATGTGCTATACTGCATAGTGACTAGACACCTGTACTGACTTGAGAAATGATTTAAAGGTTATAGTCATATGAATTCAACCTTGCAATCTGGAATGAAAACCTTTTAGGGCATAGGTGATATAAAGCATGCAATATGGGGAAAATTAAAAAAGTTAAGGCCAACTAACACGTTTCCTTTATTCAAGCACAATAGCCATCTGTAATGGTGGGCATAACATTAAGGAGTTATGTGACAAACTGCAAAATGGAGATGTTACAATGTAAATTTCTCAACCAAAAATATCAATTTCCTCTGATCATTTAGCCAATTAATTAGCAATTGTTGCAATAACAGCATATCAGTAACAGTTGGAAAAGGGTCCACTTTATAAAAACACGTTTATATTATTCCCTAAACTAACTATAATAAGTTAAATTGCTTGTCCTTAAATAAATCAATATATGAATTCCTTTAGTAATAACCCTTGAGACAAGGAGTTCTCCATTGAAAAACCATAGAGATCAGAACAAAAAATAAAGGGTCTATTTTTCTGGAATGTAAATTGTCTTCAAAAAAGTCTACTACAAAAAAACCTCTTGCTAACTCACAGACAGTATACACACATGCCATATAAAGTGTCCATACACACACAAAATAGCATCCTGTGTTTTAGAGCTGTAACATTATGTCAGAATGTTAATCATCCAACACTGCTCTCACAATGCAATCTGTATGTTTCTCGCCAAGGTTTGGACAGGTGCTGAAAAAAATCAAATACTGCATGTGATTCTAGGTCAGAGGTCAGTACAGATGCCACTGAAGCTGGAGTTGAAATTAGGACCAGTGTTATCTTGGATTCCTGTTAAAAATGCAGATCCTTCATTACACACAGCAATGTATGGTCCAGTCAGTTGCTGTTACCTAAGGAGCATTGTCTGTTTATTGTTGCGAGTGGAGGATTCTTCTCTGTCTCTGGAGTGGATGGCTGGTCTTTGGACATTTTCATACCTTGTCCTTTTCATCCACTTGGATAAAAAAGGGACTTGGTAGTGGCAGGAGGCTCAGGGAGAAAGGGTATACATGGCCACTAGTGATGAATTTTTCCATTCTCCCTGCCCTCTTATTGCCAAAAGAAGGGCTAAGTGAAGCAGTGGTCTGGGGTAGATTGGGGTGGGTGCTTTGCTACATCGGGGGGACAACCAGGCCCGTCATCGCTGGAGAGGAAAAAATATACAGAATCTATGATTCTAGCCAATCAGGTCTTGCATTATTGTACATCCAGCTTTCTGTCTTGTTGAGTCATAATTTTCAAGCGGTTAGTATATGGGGTTAGACTGCATTCGTAAGTTCAGACAGGGGGGTCAGATAGTGAGTTGGGTGGCTACCTCTGAAGCTGTTCCCGCCTGAGGCAGGGCAGGCAGGAGAGGGAGAGCCCTGGGGCCTGAGGACAGGAGCAAAAGCACTCTTCTGTTTAGCAGCAGACGGGAAGGAGGAGAAGGGCAAGAGAGATGAAGAGGAGCTGGAGCTCCCTGGTATAGTGGGACTGGAGGGCATTACTGTGGAACACAGAGCAACAGTCAGTCTGAAAATCAAAACAACATCAGCACTGTAAAGTTAATGAACACACTAATCTACAGCCAAGTATTTAAGCTCTTACTGTAAGGGGAGCCTGTAGGGGAGGCACTACTGAAACCAGGAGAACCAGGAACTCCTAGACTGGTCATGGGCACTGTCCCGTAGCCTCCAGTCATCCCACCACTGCCTCCATATGACTGTTGAGGAGTGGAGGCTGAAGGGTAGCCCCTTGGAGACAAACTACTAGAGTTTCGAATGTAACCTGAAAGAAGATTTTAAATGTAGAATCAGATCAGAGTTTCACTGGTTGACAAAACAGAAGTAAGGACTAAATAATGACTCAATCTGCTCACCTTGGCTGCTTTGCCCAGGCTCCCCGATGCTAACACCTAACTGAGAGGGGTAGGAGCCCAGGCCCATGACACTGCCGTGGGCTGGTGAGCTGGGCAACGCCTGCAGCTGACTATGAGGACGAGGAACGCTGTAGAGTGCCTCAGCAATGTCAGCTGCACGTTTCAGGAGCATGTCCTACAAATGCATTTGTCAGCTACAGGTCAATGTCACTGATACAGAAAGTTAATACAGTTTTGCAAGATATTACCAGTGTACACATATATAGTATAATTAATCTCTAAAACTGAAAATGTGTATAATGAGCTTATTAACATACACTTATACTTGTATATAGTTATATATACTTGTTCTGTTTCACAATGTCACTTTAAGTGTTTGTTTTGTTTACCTGATTACTGTGTGGGTTTCCATACAGAGCCTCTACAAGATCTGCTGCTCTCTTAAGGAGGATCTCCTGCAAATAACAGAATTTATTACATTAATATCTAAATAAGATTGTAGCATATACAGGTTCTTTATATAATTACAAATAATAACCATAAGCTAGGAAAAGTGATTAATACAGGAGGCTGTTACCTTGGCTAGTTTCTCTGGGTCACCGGGATGTCGAGGAATGACTTTCTGAAGACGCTGGAAACCATAGTCTATAGTTGGCTCGTTGAGGGCTGAAAAGATAAAAGTACAAATAACACATAGGGTGTCTTTTAGAGTCACAGTTCATTAAACCTTATAGTTAAAATTCATTTGTGTGGACATTTTTGGTAAAAAGAGCACAATACCTGTGTAGATGAAGCGCCCAGGTGCTCCCTTGCAGAATTGCTTAGATTTATAAGAAAGTGTGACCTCCACAACCCCAGGGATGTGTCGAGGAGGTGTCTGGACACGGATAGCGTGTGGTGTGATCAGCTGAGGATCCAGCACAAAAATCATGTCATGAAACAGAAAAAAGAACTCCTCCAAGTGTATTGTAAATATTTTGTACTAACATTTATTTTTGTAGAGTCCTCATAAATGATCTAATGATGAGACAAGCCACATGCTATATTGTATATATCATTTCAAAATAAACCTTTGAGAGTACCATCATTAGTGAGGTGATTTGATGATATTTCCTACCTCACTCCACACTAGCATGCTCCCAAACACCACCTGCAGCCCGTCAAAGAAATTCTCCCCGATGACAATTACCATGGCCCCGCCAGTGGTCCAGCCCTCACTGGGACTTATGGCTTTGATACATGGGGTGGCTAAACAGAAGAGCAAAACACTGTAGTGCAGTACTGGAGTAAATGTATATAGTTACCTTACACCACAGCAGAGACAAGTGTAATGTGTGTTTCTTGACTCGGTGATGAATGTGTGGGCCAAGTTTTAACAAACCTCATATTTTGTCTTTCATTACTAAAAATGTGCATTATGTGCATATGTGCATTTAAGATAAAACATTAATGCCATTTATGTTGTATGTGAGGACAAGTATTTAATTAATGCATGAATAAGCTCAGGTAATGGCATATCTTTGATATATCATGGTGATTATAAATTGACATTAGGCAACTTGAGTACCTGTGGGAGTGTTCGGGGTAAGTATGCACTGTGCTTCTGAGTGAAAATGATGAAGTAGACACATAAGGAAATAAGAAAGATAAATGGAGTGTGACATTTTGGGGTTGTAGTGTCTGTCTCTTACCGTATTCCATGGTATTCTCCACAGATTCGCCTGGCTCCAGTCTGCGGGCTCTCCGACCGTGTTTTGAGTTGTTGTGGACGAACATGTTGTCGGATACAGCTAGGACGTGGCCGTCTACACTCACAGTGCTGGACAAGACCACCTGAAAGAGAGGACAGGAGCCAAGAGGAAGATGCATGATGTAGGTGCACAATTTGGACAGCACGTTGCGAGTCCCAGTCTCAAGTTACCACAGCAAAATCCCTGAGCAACAATTTGTTTCAGCATACAGGTGAGGGTAATATTTCTCAATAGGTAATGTGACATCTCTGGGATCTTCATTATAGGTCCACATTCTGGTGATGACACTGCTCATACACCCCTCCACTCCTCCATCAGGTCTCCATATGGCCACTCCGCTGCCTCTTGCCTAACTTTTTGATTCATACAGCATGCAGCAGGCACATCGTTGTCTTCTCCTGATCCCTCAATGACACCAAACATATGGACCAAATCTCCCATTTTACCCGGCTGTTAAAGTGGTGCATGATATATAGTGGCCCTAATTTGATTTTCTGGCTACAGCTTGTGTGTGTCCCTTCCCACATCTGCCTCATATGGTTGAGACACATAATTAATGAGACGATGCTTGTGTGTTATTCTCTTTAGATATTTATGTGTGTTGATGTGACACTATTTCTGACATTCATAATGAGTTTGGGTGTGTATTTATGAGCACATTTTTGAGAGTTAGAGGCAAAGGGTCAGTTGTAAAGACCAGTTTTCAATTAAATAGTAAACTATAAATATTAAACTATATGCATTTTTTAGAAAATCAGACAGGTAAAACAAACTAAGTGCTCATTTTGAATTGAACACATGGCAGTAATTTTGCAGGTGAAAGAACATAAGAAAGGAGAAAACGCATATGTGCTATAGGTGGTGCAAGGGGAGGTGAACCTTAAGGAAAATAACTGTAAATTATCGATCAAGCAGCTGACTCCTGTCCAGCTCTGATCACCTTTTAACCCAGAGATGAGAGTCTTGGAGCGCCTGGGTGCCCATAACTTCTCAGCATGTGTCACATCGCAGGAGTTAAAGCAAACATGTTAGAAGACAGAGGGAGCGCGAAGAAGTGGGAAGGCCAGACGGTTTGAGAGGGAGAAGGAGAATGCCAGACAAGGGCCGCTGGTGCTGAAAGGCAACAGAGGAAGTGAGGCGGGAGTGTCCCATGTGACCACTTCCTGGGTCACGGAATATGACCTCCTCCATCTGGAGCCAATCACTCAATTCTTGACAACTTCCTGAAACACCTCAACCTATTTCCTGCACCCCAAAAATCAAGTCTCCCACAAAACATGTTCCTTTCGTTTGTCTTTCCGTCTTTCTGACTCCTTATTGATTTTAACTTTCACCTTTAACTTCCATCTCCATGTCTTCTACTGGGAAAAAAAAGCTTTATTACGTGAGAGTTTGTGACATAAATTCAGAACAGACTTGACAAAAAAATTGCTTATCATTCTGTTATGATGGAGGGTCATGAAGGGGCTATTTTTGGCATTACCATAATTTTTTCTCTTTCTAATTTGGTTTCCATATTCCGTCCCACCCATTCCACTGACATACAAGCACATGCATACATTCCCTCCCCATGTTTTTGTACCTGAAATCTCCTCATATCCCTCGGGTTTCCTGCTGTCTTCAGACAATTCTGGTTACATTTCAGGAAAAACTTCAAGAAAAACCTGCAAAGGTAAATAAGAGGACACATGTTAATAAATCACCAATGAATCACATGAAGAAATCACATGAAAGAATCATGTATACGATTCTTTGCAATTCTGCAACACACTAGCAGCCGAAGCAGACATTAATTATTATCTGGAATAATTCTTATGGATGCTGTGTACATATTTGTGCACATCTACATAATTACAGCTCTGACACCAATCCAAGCTGTTTAGCTTAAAATTAATGTCTGTGTTGTTACACTTTGTATCAAGGGATAAGAATATGAAGCATAGTCCGGTGAAAGGAGCTGCTGTGTTTCAAAGTAAACTAGAGACAGTGATGTATGCCAGAGCACTCAGGGGACTGTGGTATCCAGCATTGCTGTATTTGAACCCCCACAAGGGAATGGAGAGAGAAACAAGGTAGAGACAACTACAGAGAAAGTGAAGTGAGGAGGTGGAAAGAGGAAGGTAGTGATAGAGGCACAGGTGCTGGTATGGACATGAATTTTGTTTTCAAGTATATGTGTCTCATTACGTATGTGAGCTTACTTTTGAGTGTGACTGTGGAGACAGAGAGAAGGAGACAGAAAAAGAGGGGTGCTGATAGCCCCTGCTACACCAAAGAAAACCTTAGAGAGAGGTGGAATAAATAGGAGAGAGGAAGACTACGTTGAGAGACTCCAAATCCCAGGTGTACACAGTTCGGCAACACAGCCCGCTGCCATAGCAACGCAGCTCTGCCGCAATCCCAAAGTCCCCATGCTGAGAGGCAAAGACAGCAGTGGGAAAGAGAAGGCAACAACAAGAACACATTCCATCACTGAAACACCGTGAGGAGAGAGACTTGGTAAGGTGAGATGCAGGAAAGTATAGAAAAAGGGCAGGTGCAAGGCTGAGTAGATCTACACAAACCTCAAGAGAAATTACGCTCAAAATATGTGTAAACAAAAGAAAAGGAGCCCTCAGACCAGATGTCCACTTCATTGCATTGTAACACAATTCTGTCTCCCCTGTAAAAAAAAAGCATCCATTAATATTCCAATTAAATAAACAACAACAGTGCAGAAGAAAAATGCTGCAGAGGGAGGCAGCAGTTTTGGGCTACATGGGTTGCTTCCATCCCACCCACACTGTGCTCTCTGCAAATATAAGTCATCTTAATGGAGAGCAGTTGTTTGGAGAGGAACTTCATATTGGCCCCACAGCCCCTTAAACCTCCCATCGAAAACTATACTCTCCCTCATTCTGTCAGCTTTTACTCGCTATTCTTCCATCACTCGCTCCAGCTTCCTCCCTTGTGAACAAAACCTGGCTTACAACATGCCCATGCTTCCAACTGTGTGTCCAGTATTTCTTGATTTGAGCATATTTCGTCAGAGGACAATCAATATTGTTGTTGGCAGAGAGTGATTATAATTTATCAGTGAGAGCTCAACCTCAAAGCTGTGCTAGACCTTAGTTCAGTGTGGAAACATGTAAAAGGCACATCTGTGACTCCCCCACTTCCTCCTTCCACCGATGTCTAACTTCGTCCCACATTCTGCTAAACACTACAAGAAAAGTATAACAGTATCAAAAATCCCTATATGTACAGTAGATTTCATAAAGAAACATATGCAATTTATTTTTTAACTTTGAAAAGGAACGATAATCAAAACTGTTTCATTTTACTGCCTCCTTTGAGGATCATACATTATCTACGTTTTATCCTGAGCAATGATTCTTACATTATGGATCCTTTTAAAGGCCACAACAATCATATATAAGACAGTCATTTGTAACAGCACAGAAACCACATTGCTGGTTTAATAACGTCCATGGTCTGGCTTAAGTTCATCTGACTAGCAGTCATCACTCATTTGACTGACTGACAAATGTTTATGGCGGTGATGCCTCATATAGCAAAATTACAATCCTAATTGAGAGGTTGTCTGCATTAATCTAAGGCTTTGTGCATTTTCTGAGGGTTCTTGACCTTGTTTGTTGACTTCTTCTCATCATTGCCTGTTTGTATGACACCAGATGCCTCAAACACACACACACAGAAACACACATTCACATGCGTTGATGCATTCACACTCCCCACCTCTGGTTCCCTCCCAAAAACCCATTGAGTCAACTTTTCACCCCCCTCAGTTCGGACGCACACAGCTGCAAATGCTGAAATTAAAGCGAGACATTGACGCATATATTAGCATGCATTAGCCGCTTCCCCCTGCCCACTTAACATGCAAATCTCCCAGTCCCGTCGCCTCGCACCTTCTGCCACACATTCATTTGCTGAATTATAATTAGACTAATCTTGCATAATTAATAAGAAGTCGAGGACCCTCTGTTTTTTATCCCCTCCTCTATTGTGGTTGCAAAAGTTTAATATTGCTGTTGTTTGTTTTTGTTTTGGTAATGAAATACACCCACACACCTCCCCATCCACAGGGAAGAGATGTGGAGAACATGCAAAGAATCGGAGGTGATCTTCATGTCACAAGGAAATTACAGAGAAGGGCTGTTTTCAAAGAACTCCACTAGCATTATTATGTTTATGTTTAATGTGTGCTTTTTTGTGTGGATTTATAGAATTGCATAAACCCAGTGTATAACTGTGAGTCTGTTTGATTAAAACACTGTCGAGTGTGGAGCACAGTGCAAATAAAACTAGAGGGGCACATGTTTTAGCTTTTAAGCTGTTGCCTATAATATTTGATAACTCAAATTTTATTTGCCAACAAAGACATTTTGTTAGGCATTGTTCTCTTTTTGTAAGAAAAAAACATTTCTTACATAGTTCTCTTTCATTTGAGACACCAAAATATTTTGTTGATGTTGCTGTTTCATAGTGATTTTTAAAAGTGGATGATTTTCACAAAATCTGCAGCAGTCAACAATGGAAACCAGGTGTAATCTTCTCCAACATCTACCCTCCACAGTGACAATTAAAACAGGAAACACCAACAAACATACCCAAGTCCTAAACCTTGGGATCACTTTCCACTGTGGCACCACAGGGAGTCTGTTTTTTTCTTTTCTGTCGTCACTTCTGCATCTCTATCAAGGCCTCCAGTCTCTTTTGTCTGCATCTGCTTCAGTTCCCAGGACTAAACACAAACTTCGCAGCATGAGGCAACCATCCTAGTGGTGACACTTCCTTAACTGAAAGTAGTTCAATGACCAACTACCAAGTCATGGCCCAAGAAACAATAATAGAGATAAAGTTTTTGTAGATTTTTACTCCTTAATGTTGTCCATGGGGCATCTGTTATATGTAGGTGCTAAACACTATGGTTTACATATGCCCTTAATCATGCAGCAACCACCTAAGCAGCACAGGACCTCTAACAAAAATTTTCATAGGCATTCATCAGCACTAATCCCTGTTGACAGAAACTGCCTTTTCACATAGGCATAAAACACATCACCCTCTGTGCTCATTGTAAATGAAGGTTTACTGGTGGCAATGGTTAGCAAATTAGTTAGCAGTCAAGCTAAAATACTATCTCCTTTCCTGTGTCAGGATTTGGCTTTCCAAATTTGGGTTAGTGTTACAAAAATGACACATTTATGTTTTGTTAGAAACAAAGAGGAGGAAGTTTTGAGGAAAAGAGATTTTCATTGTTTTTGTTCAGCTGACTTGGGTGTTATGGAGTGAGAAGAGAGAGACTGAAACAGAAAAAGAGCTAATCTGTATCTTCCTTGTCATGCATGTACCACTTCAAAATGTTTAATAGATGTAGGGTGTAGAAGATACGAAGATACTACACACTAAGAAAGACTGAGAAGAGAAAAGAAACAGGAAGATAGGGAGAATGTTGACGTCCTGTATTCCAGGCCATCACTCATCAGACATCCCCTCCATCACCCCTCCACCACCCTGAAAAAACAAAACATTGTCCTGACATCGCGGTGGAGGGAAGCTGAAGGGAGGGCAGGGAGGGAAGGAGGAAAATTAGGAAACCAGATGTGAAGCATTAAAACATACTGACATGCTGAGGGCCTTCCTCTGCCACACTCACACACTGAGAGCACTAACTCATACAACAGGCCCAGATACATGCATGTATGTAGGCATCCATTTGTTGCACACAGACTCTACAAAACACACACACATGCATGAGTTCACAGACAAATACACAAAGACAAACACTGGCTTGCAACCATGTGTGCACAATCAATCATGCAAAATTAAACACACGGCAAAAAATGTGCCTCTAAAACAAATGTCTAAAAGTCACATGCATGTAAGCACTTGCTGATTTTTAATAAAACATGTAAGTAATTGGCCAAAAACATCCTGCAGCTTGTGTCTGAGGGCTCGGATTTTGGAAAACTAGTGTTCACCTCAGAATATTACATCCACATATCAACAGATGGGTCGTCATGCATCAGTGTATGGATATGCATCCAATTAGTACATGTACCCAGGCGGAGGAACGGCTGGGGTGGAAGGATGGAGGTGTTTTGTTTTCCTCCACAGGGAGAGCTGTGTTTGGGGGATGGAGATGGGGAGGTAAGGGTGGTAATAAATACCCCTGGACTCAGGTCCCCTGGCAGACTGGAAGCTAGACTGGTCACCAGGGTTAACACCCGGGGCACCTGACCTTTGACATTGCTAATGGGGCACAGAAAACCCTCCACGAACTGATACCCCCTCCATCACATACCTCCACAGGACCTTTCACACCAGTCCTCCCTGTCCAACACCCCACCCCGCCCCTTGCCTTCCTCTTAAAACATACAGGGATATCTCTGGCATCAGCTTTACTCGCCTTACACCGACAGACCAAATGTCACACAGCCAAACCGACTCCACTGCAGTCTTTTCTCCCATTTTTGTGACAGCTTTTATAATGCGCACTAATGAATACAAAGTTCTTGTAATCAGCAAACCAGCTGTGCAGTTTTTTTCCTATTTTTAAAAGTTTGTAACAGGATAGAATCTAATCACTATCTATGTCCAATAACCTCCTGGGACATTAAAAGTAATACCACTCATATTTAATTGTTGAATGATTATTTCTAAAGCATAAATGTACATTGTCATGTTCATGCTCAGTTGTACATATTTTAACCTAAAAAACAGATATTTGATTGATGGTTTGATATTGTGCAGTTAATACTTATGAAATACCAGTGTGTAACTAAGATTATGTTCATTTAGACAAAGTTCCTGTCTGCTTGTTTGAGATGGGCATCATTTCGTGGACATAAGTTTAATTTCTTTTTTTACTTCATCAAAAATCTAAATACGCTTTATTATAGCTTAGCAGTGAGAGTATCCCTGAGTAAATCATCTTAAAGGTTGTGTTATGTGGGAACTCTTTATTATAAAGTGGCCCATAGAATTGGCTGTGTCTTCTTCATTGCCTTCGAGGCTGACCTCACCCCTGCAGCCTTAGTCCAGGCCCACCCTACCTCCACACTTGAGAACAGTGACAAAGCCAAACATTTAAACCACTGGTGCTGGTTTATAGCACTTGGTAGTGCTATAAAACCTTCAGGCTTACCACTGCAAAAGTGACTGAGGCATAGTGAAGCTGAGAGGAAAAGAGGTGCTGGATTGAAGAAAGCAGAATGATGGGAAAGGTACACAAGAGGCACTTGAGTGTCAAAGTGAGGTTCCTCCTGGGTGCTAAAGTGTTTAACTGCATAACCTCTCTCTAACTGCTAAATGTGGATTTCAACAATTTTAAATGTGTTTAAGTTTCCATCTCCCAAGCTTAGCCAAAGCATAGATTGCATACAAAGCATGGCCACATGGGACTACGGTCAGCCTGCCAAATAAATGGATATGGGTAGATATTCCGAGTCTAGAGAGCATGAATTCACAACCAGGACAGGGAATAGAAGTCCCATCAGCGGCCTGACCTCTCCCAGCATGCTTGGTGTGTCCTCAGGGACGAGGATTCAAAACACACTCTCATAACTGTCAAATGGAGATGTGGAGCACCCTCTAGAGCAGACTAGATTTCAAACATACCATAAGGTAATTTGAAATAAACACTAATGTTGCTTTTTTAATAGTTATCCAATCAATCATCCACTAATCAGATTTACCAATGAGAAGTGTGTATTAAAGCTCAACCTGAACCTTTGTCAGAGAAGAACAATGAATCCGGGATGGATGCCACTGAGAGGGAGAGGAGAGGAAAGAGAAGCAACAACAGAAGGAGAAGAGATGTCTTCTTAATTAGCTAGTAATGATAAGATCTGACAAACAACATCTGTTTCCAGAAAAAGAGAGGAGAGGGGGGAGCAAAGAGAGAGAGGGCGGGAGAGAAGGATAGGAGGAAGGACGAGAAAGAAAGAGACAGAGAAGCTGCTGAGAAACCTGTGAAGCCTAGACAACAGGGACCTGCTTGTAAAAAGTAAAGGGGGAGTGAAGGGGATGTGTAAGGAAGGGAACGCTGTGTTGCGTGACACAATAGAAGAGTGCAGGATGAGAAGTATAACAGAAATGAAAGAAAGACAGACAGGGGAGAGAAATCTGACAGGGTTGAGGGAGTCGAAGAGCCAGGACGAATATGACAGACAGAGGGAGGAAAACAGATCAAAATGAGAGAAAGGAAGGGAGATAGACAGACGTAGAGAAGGTGAGCTGGATAATTGTGCTGCAGGGAGAGAGGAGGAACTTGTGAAGAGATGGGAATGGAATCGCTCAGAGGTCCAGGGTGTTGTAATTTACTGTCCGTGGCTAATACACAGCAAATGTGTGGAGCCGAGAACTGGGCGACGAGAAGGAGAGCAGGGTTGTTGGGAGGGCTGGAGGGAGAGCATGCAGACTGTTGGGTCTCTCAGCATGCATGCTGGGAGCCTGTCAGCAGTCACATCACCCCCTGCCCTCAGTCCTGACAGATTCATCAGGACCATTACACACACTCACACACTGATACACATACATAGGGACACAGCCAGACATTATAGTGACATTGCAATTGTTAAATAGCTGTTTCACTTTTTCTTCGATTCATATTTTCCTCCATGTTGAGGAAACAACATCTGGTGCATAAATGATTCACGCAGCAAAAGACAAAAGAGACCACGATGATTTCTGCTTCCCTGTAACTTTATATACTGCATTTCTATGTGCACATTTAACCTGCACTCTGTAACACTTTATCTGCCAGCATTGTGTTTGCAGATTTTTTGAAATTCTATGTTAAGGAATATTTAACCACATATTATAACCACGTATTCTAGTCAGTTTTATGTATGGACAATAATAATAATAATAAGCAATATTTATTATCTCATGCATTAGTCAATTGGAGTTCTTAATGAAAATATATTCAAGAAATATTGCAGATGTAAATATTAGTGTTAGGAAATGTTTTCTAATAGTTAAAAGTGGGGAGTTTTACAGAATTGTAACTCCTGGAAGAAATACTGTATAGTATTTCCAGATTCTAGATATACAGACAAACAAACAAACACAGTGGCTGATGGGGCCAGCCCAGCACCAGGGGGCATTGCTTAGTCATTAGTGAAATTTAAGACCTTTAAGGAGGTGGATGACCGAACCCAGTCACGCACGCACACACACACACACACACACACACACTGCCCCACCCACAGTGGTAGCATCCAGCCAAAGAAAACAGGCCTTGTTCCTAAATACCACTGCTAACTGCCCTCTCGACTCCACACCCTCCTACGCATATACACATACAAGATCCTGATTACGTTGATATAAAATCCCCTCACAAAATAAATGACAAATGCAGGAATTTCACATGATAAATAAACCCACAGGCAAGATAGTCATACACACACATAAGCACAAACCAGTCACTTCCTTCTGATCTGAAGTACTTCTAAATCACAGTAATCTGCCCCCTTCTGATCTTCTGAGTGCTCCTAGTTAATCTCTATAGTGCTCAACCAACCAAAGGTGAACCCTATTAGTGGCCAGACAAATGGGAGGCTTTGCCCCAGCTACTCTGGGAGTGTGAGGCCTTTCAGAGTGTCATTGAGCTGCAACTCAAAACTTTAGTTTCCCCCCATCCCCTTGGTATCCCACCCACTTTTATGCGCCCCCGCTGTTCCTCCACATTAGCCCGTTGGTAGTCAAATCCCATTTCCTGTCAAAACATTTCTTTGGTGTTCTCTGTTTCCGACCTCCCCCCTGTGTGGCTCTCCAAAAAACAAACCAGACCTATTCCTTGTGTCAGGGTTCAAGCCACAACAGCCAACACTGGTCCAAGCAGGACAAAGGTGACCAAACACAAACTCGGCTCATAACCTACCACTCATTATACACCTCCTGTGAACACTGGAGTCCAGGATCATCCCGGTTCACATGAGACCACATCACAGAAAGCTCAAGCCTCACCAAAGGCCCCTGGTCTCATTCTCACAAGTCTGAGTGAGGTTCTTTTCACTGTTTGAAGCGCTACCTGTCAGTGGATTTGATATTCTAGACATTGCATTGGCTCTCCCTGTCTGTCTTTGTGTCATTCTCCCTCTTGCATTGCCCCAAGGGAGGAGCCATCCCCACGGTCCTGTGCCAGCTGCTCAGTGGTCCAGCCTGTGTGCTGCTCTGCTGTGTGAGGCGGTGTGCACTGGAGCCTCAGGGCCCTGTCGCCACGCTGCCTGGCCTCCTGCCTGAGGGGCTCGCTGACAGGGGGTCTGGAGGGACTGGACAGTACTAGCCCACCAGGGAAAGACCTGTGACAGCAGACTGAGGGATCAGTGTGTCTGCCTCTGTGCATGTATGTTTGTGTGAAAGATAGGTAAATCATGTATTAATATCTGCATCAGTGTGATGTTGATAATAATGAGAAGTTCAAGTCTTGTAAATGTATGACCGTAAGCCTTGACTGACCTCAAACAGCAATATGTGGAGGGTATATTAAAGTCCAGTTACTACCAACCAGCAACATTAGGCAGACACTAATGACACAGACACTGGTACAAGCGACGCCGGGGTAGAAAACAGCATGATGAGCAACAACAATTACACAGTTAGTCTGGATATGTGTAACAACTGTAACCACTGTAAACTGAAATTCTTACAATATAAAAAGAAGATCCACCAACCAGAAGCTGAGATTCAAAAGTAGCCAAGTTGATTCATTGCTTTGAATCTGTGACGTTCGCCCAAGCAAGACACATCTCCATTATGCAATCATCTGCTATGGCTGCCCCAGTGGCCCAGATGTCCTCCTCACAGGCCCTGGTTTCAGACTCGAATTTGTCAAATTTGATTGTTAGATCTGAGATTGGACCTGAGTCAGACTGTCATACAGAACCGTTTAGCCAAAGTGGACCACACCAGGACTCCACAACCACTGTGCAACCTCGTGACTTTGATGAATTTTTGGTTTCTGCTCCACTGCATTATTATGTAATTTTTTTATTATTGTTATATGTTTTAATTTTTTTAATTTTAAATTGGATTATTTTTATTATAAGGTTTATTGTTGATGGGCATTGCTTGTTGCTTGTGACATACAAGTACAGCACCTTGAGAGGCTTTTATGAGAAAGATGCTATAGAAATAATGCCACTGTTTTGTTATAACTACAAATTGAGAAACGTATTCAGGCTGATGTAAACTGACTGCATACAAATGTCAAAAAATGGATGGTGACTCTGTAATATAGGACTGCGATAATAGACTGTGGCACAACATCATGCCAAATAGAGTGCTGATTTTTACATCACAACACCCATTATTTTGAACACTATTTATTATTGCTTGCATATTAAAACCACAAATGTTAACTTGAGAATATAAAGACACAACATGCACTATTTTAATGCTTTTTTGGAGACTACATAAATGCTAATATGTCCCGTCATAGATCTTTGTCACCTTATTGACAATGACATCTTTATACTATACCACAGTAGCAGTACTCAAAAAACAAGCCAAGCAAATCAAGCAAGCAAAACAATAACATTCCTCTTTGCTTTCTGGAAAATTCAATCTTTCAGATTGACCAACTTTTTCTGTCATAGCAAGTCCACTGATCTAACAAGGTGACCATCACTGGCAGCACCAGCCATATATGAGGGTGTGTCTGAAATGTAAACTTAAAAATGTTCGTCTGGATTATTTTAATTTTATTTATTATTGTTTTTATAGTGACAATTTGTAGTTGAACTGAGATTTATGAATTGTGTAATTCAGAAAAATTGTAACGTAATGTTATAGAAAAGCTAACAGAGCCACAGCACAGTAAAGAAGAATCTTATACTAGGAGTATGGGAAACAATCTTCTAAAATGATTTTGTTGTCTTATACATAAAACTCTCAAGTGTATATATAATGACCTAACAGGACGACTTGGCGGCAGAACCTAAGTATTCATCTGGGAAAGGAGAAGAATTTGACCTCTGACACAGTCCAAAAAATGTTCCTGCATTTATTCTTTGGCTGATAGTTTAATGTTCTTTTCCCAAAGACTTGCAGCTTCTATTTTCTTTTTGGCTGTCGCTAAAAAATGAAGAGGCTGGTGTTCCCCAGTATTAGGAGTAGAAGCTTGAAAAACATTTCTGTCCCACTTTAAGAACAGGTACACAGCAGTGAGAAATGCCATTCAGCAAGCAAAGAGGGAAGCAGCATGCGTCATCATATATTGTTGTTATTTAATGAGTTTAGGATGGACAGGCACAAGCAGATGGATGGACTAACATCTGAACAGATGGTCAGTGGTTGAGAGCAGACATTTATGTACAACATTACATTATATCTGAACAGTTTGTCAAACTGTCCAAACAGTGTTAAACTGTAAAGAACTATAAAAACTACTACTTTAAGAGCCTAAGAAATGAACAACTAACCCTGCAGAAAGAAACATTTCATTGGTCAATTTTGTAATTGAGCTGAAATTGAAGCAATCCACTACACATTGATTATCATGTGAAACAGAGCACTGCACTAGTTGAACACAAACCTCTAGTACATGCACATAACTAGAACCACAACTACAAACAGATCAATACAACCCACAACCTGAGATCAAGAGTAATGGATTCGTCTTGGAGCTCAGCATCTCAAGTCAAGCCATTACCCAAGACAACTTATCATTATTTAAACAGTAGAGCATGAACTCACAAAGGAATAACTACTTTAAATAAAAAGACAACTCAACAGTCATGTTACTTTTGCATTGTAGGTAGATATTGTGTTTTTTTCTTTTTTTCATAATCTAAAAATCAAAGCCTGATATCAATGAGGATGTGCAAGTCTTTGTGAGGTCTTTTTGCATCTGGAGAGGGGGAAGAGCCATATTGACAACATTGGAGAATTCTTATTGATTATTCTTCTTGTTTCTGAGCTCTGGCTTGTTAAAAAAGACCCCTCTTGGAAACACGATCAATTAGTGAGATAGTGCTTGCCATTGATCATTGTCCTCCACATCACAAGGGTCTTGCCTTACGATGGATCCCTCCACACACTCCTTATGAACAAATATTGATCGCGACTTCTTAGCCAAAATATAAAAGCACACATAGTGAGTGCTAACCCCCACCCCCCCCAATTCAAACCACACAGTCTAATACTGACATCTGCTTGTCTCCATTGTAAAACCATGGTCACTCATAAATACAGAGGCCAGCTTTGGGCCAGAACCAATATAGTTTCTCTGAGGTCAGAGGTCAGCGTGGCAATAATGCCATGACAATAATGCCGAAGAGTTAATACTGAGAACTCAGAGCAAAGATTAACACCCTGTAAACAACAAAGCTATTGTATATAACAATACCAACATTTTTATGTGTTTTTATTTATTTATTTGTCTATTTAGTTGTATATTTTGTTAATTACTGATAAAGTTAGAAAAGCTGCAAAATTTCATTTCTCGAAAAGCTGATACCAGCCAGTTGTGGGATTTTTTGGTTGAAAATTACTTTAAAAATCAAGTCATCACCATATCAGTCAGTTAATTTTCAGTCAGTCACTGAACCAATTGATGCACTAATCGCTGTGTTAAAACCTACGACATAATATATAAAATATATTATTTTTAAGCCAAGTAGGATGTTTAATTTAAATACTTATTTTAAAGAGTAGTAGAAATATTCACTGCATGAGTTTGAAGTGTTATGGTTTGAAGATTTATGCTGATGAGCGCCGAGGAATCTATCAATCATTTGACCAATCAGTGAACAAGCCAGTCCATCTGTCAAAGATAAGTGACATTCTGCAAATAGAGTCATATCACAACACTGGTAAATATAACGGTTCACCAATGTTAAGATTGGACAATTGTAAAACTATTAGACACAGCAGGCAGCAGGGCATTAGATAATTCTCTCTTATATGCAACTTAAGAGTCATCTCTTTGTCAACGAGTGCCCTTGGCCTCCTCATCCCTTGGCCCCTCCATCCTCTATCCCTTCGCCCCTCCCAGTGGATCAGCTGTGATTTCCTCTCTCTCCTTTCACTGAAATCAGGATTAGGGGAGAAGGGGAGATGGAGAGGGGGTGCGGCAGCAGGAGAGGGGGGAGAGAAAACTGAAACAATATGGAAAGGAGATTAGAAAAGTGGGGGTTTGGGCCGTTTGGGGAATTGCAAACTCCCTTGTGCTTGGGTAGGTGTCCTAATGACACCACCTAATTATGGAAAAATTAGACAGGCAAAAGGAAAGGAGGGGGGGTGGATGTAGTAGAGGAGATGGTAACATTAAGGAAAAAACAAGGGAAGCAAGGGAATTAAGTAATAAGGAGTGAAAAAGTGGTGGGCCTATGTGAGAACAAGTGAAAAGACCAAAAAGGCTGTGGAGAAGTACAAGCATAAGGTTGAGAGTGAAAGACAAAAGAGTAAAGGAGGAAGAAAAAGGAATAGAAAGCAGTGGCTGGGCAAAAAGCGAGTGGGGCCCAGCACACCACATGTTAATTGGAGAACAGGTGTTAGGGTTGTGAGCAGGAGACTGATTACTAGCGCCACAGAATGCTACCGTCTCCTCCACACATGCCCAAATACACAAACACACACTCAGGCACCAACACCCATACACAAAGGCACATGGGCTGCACACAGACACACACACACAGATATACATACACACATGAATAATGTAAGACCCAAGCAGTGACTAGGGGAAAAGGTCAGAGTAGGGGTCACAGAGCCACACAGACAGTTGCACATACATCCATATACATACATAATAAACAATCCTCTCACACACACATGAAATTATACATCCTTTAGTGTGCACACAAACAGTGACTGCATGCTCAGAAGATGCACACACATCTTGGCCTGCCAATCATTGTACTTTGTTTTTCCAGTGTGTGATGTACATACAAAAGGTCAAACGAGAAAGTGCACAAACGATGGGATAAAAGGGCAGAGGGCTATGACAAAATTCCATGGGCTTATCAGAAATTAGCTGGCTGCTAATAGAATGCTCCCCGAGGAGAGGATTTTGCAGGCCAGTCAAGTGGGAGAAGCCCCCATCAGGATGGGATATGCCCAGTGTGATTAGTGAGTACAGTAGGTCAATGATTCAATTTAAATCAATCCTCACAGCTGCACATCAGCCTGCACACACAGGAGTCATAAAGACACATAGAAATTGTTCTTTCCTCAACAGCATGCTGCCAAGCTATTTACAAACACATTTCAAAGAGGTTTAACCATGTTAAGACAAAGTATAAAAAGGTTGAGGAAGAGGTTATTGGAAGAATAATGTGCAACAGTAAATGAGAAAAGCAGCTGCTCTAAGGTATTCTGGGAAAATTCAAAAGACAACAACCCGATTTTTCCGTTATATGAAAACTATCTTCAGCAGAGGTCCTTTGAGACACACTGTCAACAGCCAGCCAGCTTGAACTGAGGAGGGGAGAGAAAAGGGTCCTTGACGTATATGAAGTGAGTGTTATCTAGACAGACAATTGTAGGGAAAGAAAGAAGGAAGGAAAGAGGAGGGACAGAGAGAGAGAAGTGATGAAGGTTCCGTCTATGACATCACAGAGAAAGTATTTCACATGCGGTTTGCTTATGAGCATTCATCATACTAGTTAATGCCAGGCAGACATTGCAGGACCTTCAAATCCTTCGGACGTGAAGGCCCTCACACATGCTGATTACAGCATTGGTCATTCCCCTTTAAGTCTGATAACTGGATGTCAGGGTGAACATTTACTACATGTGTGAGCCTGTCTGGTTTTATGAAAGATCCACATGCTTCTGATGAAAGGAAATGTGCGCTTTTGGCAGGTTTCAGGTGCAACGTCGGCTGTTGAACATAATGAGTGACCAAAGTGAAACCGATCCCAGCAGGTTGGAGATAGATCAACAGATAAACAGAAAGATGAAGAGAGACACATGTGGGAGACAGACATGGACACATTTGCTCTGTACAGTACAGCCAGTTTGCATGTTGTAAATATCAAAATGTATACATGATCTTATACATCATCTGTATGTGCACAATTTATATTGATATGAGAATTGGACACTGGAACATTAAGAGTGTCATAAAAAAACATTTATATTTACTACACATTGTATCTAGGGCTTCTTCACTGCTATGTATCTATTTTCCCACTATAGTCACCCACTATAGTTCTTACTGGCTGAATATGCAGTAACTAATTGGAGTGATCTCAGCACAGGAACCTCCATACCAAATCTTGAGCTCCCTTTGTTGCTGCATGTGAGTGTATAGGTATATGTGCAAAGAAAGGGCAAACTGAATGTCTAGTATGAATAGATGCTTGTTTGAGGTGGTGGGCACTGTGTGGGACTTGGTTTGGTCTCATTACCTGTCAATTATGACTGGGTCAGAGGGCGTCTCGTTTCGGTTGCCACAACTTTTCTTCTCACAGCAGCGGCTGAGTGGAAGGTTAAGGAGACAGAAAAGAAGAAAAGTCAGTGTTGCAAAAAAACAAAAACAAATTAAACCAGAGAAGACATTATTTGTCTGGCCCATCCATATCCACAGACCTAGACTACTCCGCTCCACAATCGGCCAAGATCCAAAGGCACACAAAGAAGGCATGAGAGGGGAGGGGAAGAATAGACAAAAGAATAAAAGAGAGGAAGAAAAGGTACAACAACACACCCTACAAACAGCGAGAGACCATTCAAAAGTGAAAAGCCAGCCAGGCAATCTGTCACATTGATTTCGAAATCAAACTCAACCCCCACGCAGCCTCACTGCACACACACCGGCCCACAACATCCTACCATTCGTCAGCAGTCCTGTCCGAGGAGCCTGCTGGCTACCCCCCCTCCCCAAAGTCCCCTTCACTGCATAACAAAAGTGCCCCCACCCCTAACCATCTGCCACCCCTACGCCTCACCTCACCCCTCTCGTGTCCCAGCTTGGCCCTGCCCTGCCCCCCTCCCCCCCCCTGTCAGACGGCCTCACTCCCCAGCTGTGACGCTTGCCCTCTGCTTCTTCGGCTCTGTTATTAGCCAGCTGTGAGTCACATTTGGGCATCTGCTGGCTACACAATGGCAAAACCCACTCCGTCTTTGCCCCTCTCCCCATGTCCCAGCCCCCTATCCTTCCCCTGCTGCCCTCGAAACCCAGGTCACTGCTCCACTTCCAGACCACTCTCTTCAGCTCTTTCCCTATCCAAAACCTAGAGTTCACATATTTTCTTTATTCACCCAATAATAACTAAAACTCCTTGGTCCCCAAGCCGTGATAAACTTCTTAAACTTACTCCACTTTAAAAAAACATGGTGATAAAGTTTATCCATACTGTCTGAGTTAAACAGAAGTACTGGAGTTACATTTTGAAGCAGAGCTAGATTGTCCCCATAAAGCACGGCTGCTTCCAGGAGCTTCAAGAAGAAACAAGAGCTGGCTAGAGACATGCTGAATTACAGCTAAAATCAGCTGGGGGCTACCACTGTAACAAGAGTGATAACAGACAGGGGAGAGTTTTTTTTTTGTACTTTTAGCTTATCCCGTGAGTTAAGGGTCTCCACAGCGAATCATTGTCTGCATGTTGATTTGGCACAGTTTTTACACTGGATGCCCTTCCTGCTGTTGGAGGTTCAGTGTCTTGCCCAGAGATACTTCGACAATATAGCCGGGGCCAGGGATCAAACTGCTGACCCTCGCTGGTCCGTGGACGACTGCCTTACCAACTGAACTACAGCCACTCCTAGGTTCAACCACAGACTACTTTTTCCAAAAAAAGTAGATCCCAGAGCATTGTCCTAAAAACACAACTGACTGAGACAAAGCAGAGTTCAGAAGGGTAATGGATATTCAGATTTTGTCATTGTGGGTGAAGGTGTCAAAGAGCATGTGTGTGTCACACTCACCTACACATAACCTCATGTGTGAGCAGAACCCTGCACATTTCTGGATTCTTGTTTTGACCCTCATAGGATATGGGCTGAGTAAAGGAAACAAGGAGCGATGAGATAGGTTCAGTTTCATAAAGAATCAATTAAGCCCCTGTTTATATAGCCCAAGGTTGCCAACCTGTTTAGTGACTGAGTCGATAAGTCGGGCGTAAAGATCTTGTTCGGTACGAACTCCTGAAAAAAAGAAAAACGAAGAAATTTGTCAAGCTATGAAACCAATTTTTGGAATTGTAAAATCACTCTTCCTCTGTAGACCAAGCTAGAAATAGATGTATTTATAGAATAAATAAACTCTACATCACTGAACAATAGGAAATTGGGGCTGATTTAGTATATCCAAGTTTTAAAATACTCCATAACCATACATGAAGCAACTGAAACTCTATTTAAACTCTCTAACCTGCTCTAACATTCATAAAAAATACAATGTGCTGTAGATTCTCAAAATAAAATGGAAAGATTTATGATTTTCTTCTCCCCAGACTCTCAACAGGCTCTCAGAAAAAAGACACTGAACTCTGTTCAACCAAGATGGAGGAATACAATTGGCATGCAGTTCATATTTTCTCTCTGATGGTTTCTAAGGGGATTAAGAGTCATTTGATGTTTGATGATTATTAGTCATGTTCTTCACCGAGGTCAGAATTTACCACATTCTCATGATTTGTCTCAAGATTTGTCATGAGCTTTTTTAAATTATGTATTCCTAAATTTAGTCAATCAACGAGTGGAATAACAATGCATCTCGGGTAAAATTGCAAATGGTTTAAGTGAAGATCACAATATTGTTTGTTGCTTCTGTGTAATCATGTAAATTTCAAGAAATACCTAAAACTCTGGAAGTAAATCATGCTACAGGAGGAAAAAACATGTAATGAATTGGTACTTAAGAGAAGAGCACACCACCCAAGAATTTTTTTATAGAGACTTTGGGGAGTGTTGCTTTTAAAATGTGTTCCTCTCATCAAAGTCTCAATTGAGATGCCTTTGATATCACTTGGGGGAAGGGAATAAGAGGAGGGGATGTAGAGGAAGTGCTCTTGGTGTGTGTGTGTGTGTGTGTGTGTGTGTGTGTGTGTGTGTATGTGTGTGTGTGTGTGTGTGTGTGTGTGTGTGTGTGTGTGTGTGTGTGTGTGTGTGTGTGTGTGTGTGTGTGTGTGTGTGTGCAGGAGTTTCTCTGGAACATGTCTTTCATCTTCTCTCCCATGGGTGCCACTGCAATGGCAAAGTAGAGACAGCAGTGACTCATGGGAACCAAATTTTTCTGTGTATCCTCCAATCTGATGTGGAAGCACAATGGGGGGTTGGAGGAATTTTGGGGGTGATGTAGGGTGGCTACATGTACCTCATTTCCCTATACACGGGCCCAGAAATAGATGAACTGTACAAACCCAGTGATTAGGCAACAAGCGTATGGTAATTTAGGAGCTCGGAGAGAAGACGCGAGGTAAGGGGGCAAGGGGAAAATGGGGCATCACGGTAGGAGAGTGGTTAGCACTCTTGCCTCACAGCAAGAGGGTCCAGGTCCAATCCCCACATCGGAGACGGCCCCTCTGTGTGGACTTTAACATCTAAAAAACGTGTGAGAGACACGTTCAGGTCCGGTTGGACTAACCCCCCATCTGGACAGAATTTTGTTGTACACCTTGTATGTATAATGCCAAATAAAGCACTTTAACATACCTTAATAAGGAGGAGGTTTACTCTCAGAACGCATGTTAGACTCACCATTGCTGTAGAGAAGCTGGAGCTTGTAGTGTGTGCCATTGTTGGTCTTTTCTCCAGTCTGCTCCTTGGAAAGAGTGGAAAGAGAGACAAATGCAATGCATCCAGTTAGGCACATTTGGGACACAGAGAGTTACAGCTGGGCATCCCCATGCAGTGCCAAGCACAGTGAGTCGTTCCTATTCCTGCAGCTCACCCATCCCTGGGAGCAGTATAGAGATCAGAGGTTTGTAGGCTCAAAGCCCATATGGGACCCTGTGTTGTGCCCATAAGCCGAGTGCTTAACCTTGAGTCAGATGTTCTTTATAGAGGTTGAACTATAATTTCTGATACTAACTTCGCAAGCCTTGAAACCAAAAGTAATGGTCCTCCTGGCAACAAGGTATGGCATTTTACATGTATGTGTGTGTGTTTGTGTGTGTTCCAGCGAGTGGAAAGTACCGTATGTGAGACTGAGCAGCAGTCGACCTTGACAGAAAAACTTCTTTTCTGCTACCCCTCCTTCCCCCAGGCTCCCCACTAGCCTCTCGCTTCTTCCTTCTCTCCCCGTTTCTGCCTCTTGTTCCCCCTCTTTCTTTCTCTCCCTCTACCTCTACTGGTCTTTCTAAGTGGTCTCAGAGGAATGCTCTCTGGTCCAATAACCCAGGAGGCTAGCATCACAAAGACAGGAGCGAGAGAGGAAGAGAGAGAACGAGGAGATTGGGGGAGTAGAAAGTAGAAAGAGGAGACAGTTGTAAGGAGGGAAGAAGAGGTGGGGGGATTAAAATGCATGAAAAGTGAGAAAGCTCAAACTTATTATCAGAAGTTAGGTTGAGACACATTAGGAGATTGATGGATGCCTGGCATCATAAGTTTTGTAAATACACACAGAGGAGCATTTGTTTCACCATGCCATCACTCTACCTCTGCATAATTACAAAGCAAAAACAGATGCCAGGGTAACCATGCAGAAAATGAACTCCTCCACTGCCATGATATTACTCTGCACTGGCCTATGTGGCACAGAGGGGAACACACTGATAGCTTTCAGCCCTGGCATTAGTGCTACAGCCTACCCTCCCTATACCTGTGAAATTATGTAAAACTGTGTTTAAAGTTCAGCTGGCAGGACAGTATTACTTGTCTTTCTGTAAGGGGGGAGCTGCTGCCAGTTGGGGAGATTCTTCCTTCCCTCACCACAAGGCAAAAACATCCTTCAGCACTGGGCATAAGGCTCAGCCTCCCCTCTGTAGTCACTTTCTAACTCTGTCTCTTCACTACACCCTTCCTTATTTTGGTCTTGTCCAACCTGAGGAATCCAGCTCCCCCACAGCAGAATTTAGAGTATGGGAAAGGGGGCATGAAGGAAAAGAGACTTTGATGATCAGTTCACTGTATAACTTAACAGGAGCGAGCATAATTTGCATTTTAAAAAGCAGTGATGTCCTCCTAATGAGGAAAGCTGCTAATTAGTCATTAGATATTCCTTTTCAATCCCACATCCGCTCATTGAGGGTAAAGCTTGTGTGAACATGTAGCCGTCAGCTGTTGATATGCTTGGCTTTACTGGGGATGGGGAAGATCAAGTTGAGCACCTGTTTAAAGCTGAAATATAGTGTGTGTTACTAATATGTTCTGTTGCTCTTATTGCTTAATTGTTTAGCTAATAACTCTTTAAACCTAGAAAGGTTCCCCCCTGTCAGAACTGTAAAGACAGTGAATTGTTCACATTGTCAATTAAGCATTAGGACAGACAGGTGTTCACCTTTTCATGCTCAACGAAGTCCACAAACGCTGTCCTCTCCACCTCCACAGGTTGGCCATGTCTGTCATAAAGCGCCAGGACAAAGTGGAAGAAGTTGGACTTGCGGAGATTGGAGGGTGGCTGCTTCTCAAAATGAGCTCTTGACAGTGCTACTCCACTGAAAATGCAACAGGAAGACATAGTCCTTATATATTCAATTGCTGGTTGATTATATTTTTTTTTTACAAAATCTTGCATTAAATCAAACACTATATTACTATACACATAAAATATATTTAGATTATTGAAACTGACAAATTTCAAAGTAATTTCGATTTAGGAACAAAGGTTTACACTCTCCAATAAGGTCTTTATTTTATCAGGAGTAATTATAAACAATTTCTAGAAACCAAACCAAAACCCACAAATAATGATCTATAAATATTAATTAAAACGAATTAAATTAAAACGAGAATCAAGACAAAAAGCACAAGAAAAACTTGTCAAAACAATGTTTTACGCCAGAATAATCATTGATTATGACTGAGTGTGAGGATGATTGTAAAGTTAATATGCTACTGACTAATTTGTATAAATGAACGATTTAGTTATAGTTTTTCAAAACAAACTCCTGGGGTTTATGTCAAATCAATCCCAAAAAAGAAGAAATAAACAAATCTGCACAACACTGTACGGGTTTTCTACAAATTTAACTCTAAAATGGGCTGTTCTATTTCTTTCCAAAGATAACAAAGATTTTGTTGATGGTGGATTTTGTCGTGACAGCAATAAACCTTTTTTCTAAGAACCATAAGTCCCGAGAATAAATATTTTAATAAACCGAGCTATGTTAAATTTTATTTTGATTTCCAATTAAATACTTCATATCAAAAATTCAATACACCGCGACTTTATTGCAGAACGTAGTAATTACTATTTTTATTTGCCAAAAATTAAGATATGCATTATAATCATTAAATAGTCGCATTTTTCCCTTTTTCATCTCGATGACTGTTTATAGCCTATTGTTTTTCTAAACTTTGGACATAACTAGTTTGCAATATGATAACACAGATGTGTGTGTATATGCGCGTGTGTGTGTGTGCATTGGTAAAGAAATGTTAAATTTGAAGTCGATTATTGAGTATCTATGAGAATATGGAAAAACATTCTGAGACAAATAGAAAAAATTAATAATCTGCAGAAAACCCGTTACCTCCGCTCATTAAAAATCATAAAGTGTGTTTGCCTGAGACGAATTTGTTTCTGAGCCGCCACATTAAAAACATCAGATGCTTAACCTGAGAATAATATAATCTACATTTAGATTTTGTCACATACATGTTTTGGGAAATGATCACAAATTTAACTAAAATGTCAAGTAAAAGCTTTGCTCAAGATTAACTTTTCTGATTAGAGGCTTATTCTGTGTAACTTTATGACAAACTTTATTTGTTCTGATTATAAGTTTCCCGTTTGGGAACATGGGCTTTCTTTCTTGTGCACAACAGCAAAACTCAAGTTGTATTTGTTTCAAAGACACTATTCGTTTAAAGTGCTGTTGTTGTTCCCATTCTAAAAGAACTACAAAAGGGGCTTCGTTTCATCTTTGGCAACAAGTAGTTTCCATGTTAAACACTCATAGACAGTAAACAACATTTTGCTCGTGATCATAAAAATAAACTATGTCACGTTGCAAACAAACCTGAGCTGAGCTGCTAGAAAGACCTGGTGAGAAGTAAATCAGCTGAGTTTGAGATTTACCTTTGAGCCGCGACGTTTGCATCCACAACACCAACGTTACGCACCCACGACCGGACCGGATCCATCTCCTCTCCGAGACCTCTGTCTTTTGATCCGCTCACTTCTCGTATCAGATGCTCCTGGATCCCGAACATTTAAACCCTCTCCTGTACGTGTGATGCACTTTTTTTGACTTGAAAGGAAAAAACGTAGAATTGGAGAACTAAAGCTCTTTAGCCAACAACAAAAGGTCCACACCAAGGCGCAGCGCTGCTTCAGACCGCCGCAAGAAAACAGAGCTTTGAGAAATGAACAGTCTGTGCTGTGTGATGTTCTCGGACGGTTTCTCGTTTTTAAATGATCCCCACAGACTTTCTTTTAAGGCTCAAGCGATGAAAATAAATATATTCCCCCACTGATTGCAAGCATTGTCCAAGCGCAAATGTCCAGCGACAGTTCACGCAAATAATCACCTGCTCGGTTGGTGCAACTCATCCGACAGTTCAGAGCGAGTCCCTTAAAGAAATGTCTTTAAACACCAGTGTGCAGTAAGTATCCCTTTGTCGTGAGTCCAGATCTGACTAAAACACTAGATCCGAGGGCCAAAAAGCTTGCAGTGCCAGTGAACCACTGTCTTGAAGCATGAATGAGACCCTCAGCCGGGATAGAGCGTGGAGGAGGGGCCTCAGTGCCATATGCGGGACCGATTGTTGAAATGGATGCTCTCATTGGTGTAAAGTGCATCCGTTGTTTGGACTTATGCCAAATTCAGCATCCAACCAGTGATTCTCAGCAAACTTTCCGCACAATAAGTTCGGCCAGAGCGACAAGTAAACCACAACATTTGACACGTTTTAGAGCAGAAACCACACACACCCCTGATGTCTTTAAAAAAGAAATATATATGGCAATGTTGTTGAAATGGATTGTCCACTTTGGCTGTGGGAGGGTAAAGAGAGAGCCTTTATGTTACCCAAATCATCAGAAACGTCAGAATCAAATGTTACAAAAAGCTTACAAGTTGTATCCCTTATACGTGTTGAATACTTTCTCCTATTTGAATACATTCTCCTATTAAATTCTCATTGGCCACCAGTGCTTTGAATTGTCTGTACAGAAACCCCTGTTTGGTTTATCCATTCAAGTCAAAATGTAACACAAGTGCGCTGTTACAGCTCGACCGTCTGCTCCTTTGAACGCAGTGATTCCGCTGAGGAGGCATCGCATCAGTGTCAGCCTTAACAATCGCCGTCTGGTTGGCCCATCAATCTCCGCCAGCAGCAGGACAGGACTGCGCTCTGATTGGCGTTTGGATCGCTGCCTGACAGTGGCCGAAATTAGTTCTTAATCTGTGCAACAGACTGTTTTACTAAACAGGTCGTAAAATCTGTTACAAAAAAGACGCTGTCAAAAACATCCTTATTCAGCCTTAACCGGCAAATGGCCACTATGAAAAACGTGGTTATTGATATGAAAGTGATATTATTGGGTATAGACTGACAAAGCCTCACAGGGATTCTTATTAAAAACTTTCTTTGGCATGTCGTTGTAATAAACTCAAGTAGGTACAAGCCCAGGGACTCTTGTTTTTGTTCAGAACGGCCCATAAATTCATGTGCTTCATGTTTTATAGACAACCTTTTTTGTTAGACTATTATAAGGTAAGTGACAATCAAACGGTTTTTTTCTTTCTAGGCCAAACGTAATATAAACGTCATGTTTTGCAGCATTTCGCAGACTAAAAATTAATTTTTGTCCGTCTGCGCTGAAAAGGAAAAATTTTTTTTTTCGCCCAACCTTGGTTCCTTTCCCCTTACCGACACTATTGTCTTTTTGTGGAGTTTTGCGCCTGGACAATGAATGTAAATCTCCCCCCTTGAATCCCGCCTCAGCCCACCATCTGCCAGCGCGGGACAAAGTCAGATGTTCCCCCAATTATGAGAGCAGTCTTGGGGATTCCTGCTGCAGAGTCCCCGCCCAGTCGCCGTGTCCTTCACAGACTTCTAACATGAGTGACACCTCTGCTTAACCGTGAAAAATCCATATATGATGATACATAAATTCCTCCAGTCGTTTCCAAACTTCCACATGGGAATTTGGGGAGCTGAAAATGCTTGCATAGATTTGTTAATTCTTTGACTGCCCCATTTAAAAAACACCACATGCAGACACCGGGTTGGTTTAAAAAATTAGTAGCTGTGCAGAAAACTAAAAGAAATACACATATTCGAACTTTGAAGTTGCACTAAATGACAGTGGGATAGTAAACTCATTAACATTTAATCTGAACAATAGTTCCCCGCCACTGACAGCAAACGGTGATGGCAGTGGATCTGACATTTGATGGCAGTCATTTAACAAAGTGCTTAGCTGACAGAAGTCACATCATTACACGAGAAAGAAACAGTTCGAGATGTGCACGTTTATAACACGCATTACATAATAGGCTCTGTTTGTTGATGGCTGCTTGTTTGTTGTTTGTTGGTCTCAAAATCCGCCATATGGACTCATGTTACTAAGTGTAGCCTATTTCCAGCTCGATGGACACTGTGCATTTTAACAGAGAAATAGATCGTGTAGTTAATATGACTATTTTACTGTTGTCTAATCCAACCGATGTCTCCACAGGTGCCGCTGGCCCCGCAGTCATTATCACAACCAGCAAGAATTGCTGTCTCATGTGTGGCTTTTCTAATTTGGTGAAGCGAAGAGCCAAGGCGAAAATGGAGGATTAGCCGAACCGCAAACGGCTTTCTAATCAATTTAACCCGCAGAGACGGTCAGTCCGTGTTTTTTAGAGAAGAGATGGGGTGTGGGGAATCAGTGACTGCTAAACCAAACAATGGGGTATCGTGTGCCGCTCGTGGTCCCCAGCATTCCCCTGCTCCCATGGGACACCCAAAGCCACTCTCTGTGGATGGGACTGGAGGTCAGGGGTGTGTGTGTGTGTGTGTGTGCTCGTGTGGGTGTTGATAACGCAGCAGCTGGTTCCCGTCCCTCCTCTCCACTGTGCAGAAAACAACAGCGCTAATGCGACCCACCATGTCTCCTATCGATCGCCATATATTGCGCGCAATTGTGTGTGTGTGTATGTTCAGGGCCTACTTATCAAGGCAAAGATGCAAATGCCTTTAGGATCCGTTTTTAAAATATCAAAAACATCTGTTAAATATTAAACAGAAGACTGGAGTCATATGTACAGTACTAGCTGTAATTTGGATTCAACATTTTTTTTTACTATTTAGTCTAATAATATAATGTGTTCTGGAAGAACACAACCCCTATGATCCGAAACTCCTATAGTCCCAGAAGTTCAAACGTTAGTCCTGATTGTCTATACCAATAAGATTAGAAAGATGGAAAGATGAGATACACTGTTATTCGTCCCACAGTGGGAAACTTTCCATGTTACAGCAGCAGTAAAAGTGTGCATATGTACGGAAGAATTTCTTTTCAGAATGTAAAACATAGATTCAGTAAAACAGCTATATGAATGTAAAAAAACAATTACCAATTATTAATCACACCTGTGGTTTTCTGGTGATAACGCATGAAAATGTCTGCAGTGAAAAACAGCGTTACGAGTGCACTTATAAACAATTTAAAATGACCCACATACTGGATGTGGAAGCTCTGTAATTATCATTTAGAACTTTTGTTGTTCAGTTTTCAACCCATTTATCAATTGGAGCAAAGTGCAGGTTTTTTAAAATGTTAGTAAATTCCTCACATAAAAGTGAGGAAAAATTCAGCATAATTGTATTACCACTTAATAACTCATATCCTGGCTTGGAACATACTATGTCTTGTACTGAAAGTACAACCCGTCAAATCCCATTTAATCATTGTAACTTTTTGGTGAAAAGTTGGCATCTTTATGGCATATTGTTAATCATTATTTCTCACATTGATTTTATTATGATCTGCATGATCTACGAGAAACTTTGCTTTCGGGGTTGCCTCAAAATCCTGATGGAGAAAGAGAACCAACTACTTCTGGTGTCTTTTCAGTCAATAATAAGATGCAAATACGGTAATGCATTACATTGTTACATTGTATGTCTCCTAATGTTTACATTTTTGTTTCGATCTACTTGTTTTAAACAAGCTTTACCTCAGTGATATAACTAAAATGTATTCAAACCCAAAGGTCATGCCTGCTCTTTTTGCCCCTGAAAAAGTATGACTTGTATGTCAGTGCCATCTGCTGGTTTAGCTAAAACATTATCAGCTGATGATAAAATTCTTCAGCTCAGTGATCCCACGATGGTGGAACGAGATACCAAACTCTGAACGCTCAGCAACCTCATTGGCAATATTCAAGAAACTGCTGAAAACAGAAATCCTCCGCATCTTCCGAGGCACAAGGCACAAATTAATCTGCATAGCAATCATTTATTATTTTCACACTGTGTTTCAAGTCACACTAGACAAACAAAAAAATTTTTTAAAAAAAATTATTTCCTGAGAATTAAAATATTCCAAACATATGTTGCATATGTACAAATTTATCTTTGCCTTTGATCAAAAAAGTAGACAATCAGATGATTAATTAAATTAATTAAAAAAAGAAAAAATTAAGATATAAATTAAGTTAGTTAGATTCATAGTTTTCATGATGTCTTTCAGTAGTGTTTTACAGGTAACTGCATCAGGTAACTGCATGATCAACAGTCCTTCATTCATGCAAACCTTTTAAACAGATAAAGTACTTTTCTGTAAGGTTTAGTGCACAATTGTCCATTTAAACATACAGTGTTACAGCACTGTCACTCCCTCATTTACAGTACCTATTAATATAGAAATTTGGTGACTTTAGCAAACTCTGCTGAACTTCAAACTGAAAATGGAAAGTCAGCTGTTATTGTGAGACTGCCCACACTGAAAGTAACTAACTGGATTTTTTTTTTGTTTCTTTGTTTCTTTCTTTTTTTTTTTCTTTTTTTTTTGCAGTATGATAAAGATGTGGTGGATTAACAAATGCTTCAGGAACAGCCCTCTACTCAGTAAACAGCAGGTGCCCTGAAAAGATGCTGTCACTAATCATAGTGTTGCCACCCTCATTGGCCACCAACCAAACCCTGTCGCCCTTTTCAAGCCTAATGTTTACGTTTCCACTGGCTGAAATGTAACCATTCTGCCAGGTGGTGAATGAGTGCAGGGTCAGCCTTCCATTACGCAGAAGATCCACATTGGCGTTACTCTGGAAGAGTGTGCAGTGGAAGTTGAACTCATAAACACCTGGAATATTACAGGTGAAAGTCCCTGTGCTGATGCTGTAACTGTTCTGTCCATTGTAGATGACATCTTTGAAGAGGATGGGAATGCCATTTCTGGGGGCACTGCTGCCCAGACGCACTGAGAAGGCGATTTTTGCCACTGTACCAGGAGGTCCAGGTGGGCCTGCTGGACCAGGTGGTCCACTGGGTCCTTTGTGAAAAAAGACCAAGTATAGTAGGATAGTGTTAATATCAATTTCAGGAGGCTTTTAAATATGTAATTAAACATGAGGTGGCAGATTTACCTGGTGGTCCTGATGGTCCCTGTGGTCCTGGTGGTCCTGGTGGTCCACTATTATCATTCCATGGAGTGAGGTCAAAAGCAGGGATGTTCTCACACCGGGTGTAACCAGACCCTCGAGGCCGGTACAGGAAGGGGTTCTGGGGTACTTCAGTGATGCCAGTGTTGTCACAGATGATGCGGGCAAATGATGTTTGTCTCAGTGACGACCGCTGGGCTTCAGTGAAGACTCCATCATTCTCCCACCAAAATCTGAATATGGACACATAATTATTAAAAATTCTAAGTATAAAGAAAGTGAATGTGCAACACAGCTATTTCCACATTTCCACATGTAGTAGTAGCCCACCGGTCTCCCTGGCGGATCCTCTCAAACTGTTTGGAAATCAGGCAGCCAAGCAGAGGCCCCACTCTTCCTCCAGGGACAAACGGCTCAGCCACTCCTCCCAGCCACACATCAATGTTGTCAGGTGTGCCGTACAGATCCATCAGATTTCTGGCTAGAATTGTGCTGTTCATAACTATAGCCAGGTCTGACAGGCTCTGTGGTTGTGACAGTCCGCAGAATTTGCGCCATTTATTGTAGCCTAAAAAGGGGCACAAAAGATGAAAACACTGTCATTTATATTTACCTTGTACTTTATGTGACCTGTGCATGTCACTACTAATGAACCTTCATTCAGTGAAACGCTTTCAAACCTTCCAACATTTTTGTTTTTCTTTTAGAAAATACATAGAGGAACTAACTTTTGGCACAGTGAACTGCAATCTGACAAAAGGCCAAATCAGAATACTTTTAGTAAGCTTTATTGTACACATAGTAGACAGATAGAAAGACTAAATACCGGGAATTCCATGGTCTCTTCCTCTCTGCATGTTGAGAGAGGCCAGATCCAGCGCCAACTTTGCGCTGAACTGAAACAGCTTATCCCTCAGCTCATCAGTCATCATTTTACTCTGCGTATTCAGCTTAGCCGGGCGACCCACCAGCCCTCTCAGAAGTGGGTCCAAGCCACCTGAGGAAGGATATTGTTTCAGTTTGATCAACTCTGTACATTCTGTGTTCAGTCAACAATTCATAGCTAAGTTTAACATTTTAGCCCTGACCTTCAAAGACGACCCTCCATGAGGCAAAGAAGGTTGTGTGCAGAGGGGGGCTCGGGAAAAGACGGTGCTCCTGGTATTGTTCATCCAGACGAAACATGACAGGCTGAACCGCCAGGTGAGCGAATCGGTACGCAGCTGTGGCGAACACATTGGCGATGCTGGGGTCCACGTTTCTGTCATAACCAGGGTAGTTGGACAGATGCTTGGCAACGAAGTCTGGACCAACAATATGGGGCAAGTAGTCTCTGAAAGTCAGAACCTGGGAGACAAAAAAGAATCTGAGTTGACTGCAGCTTTGGATAACAGAACATCAGTCGATTCAACCATTTGTGCTGCTCATGTCCCTCTCTAACCTGGAAGTATCCTCCCATGATTTTTCGCGCCTCCTGGTAGATTCTCTCTCCGTTCCAGGTAGGATTGAGTTTGGCCAAAGCGCGGGCCAGACGATTGTGCTCACGCATCAGGAGTGTGTGCACAGAGGTCAGACCAATGTTCTCATTGGAGCGACCGTCACCTTAAAAGTCACAGAAAATCAGACGTTGTTACCTGTGTGATTGTTGTGTTTATGTTTAATCGTTTACAAGGACTGTAGCTACGTTAAATGATTTGTTGCCACCTACCAGCCGCAAAGCAGGGCACCTCCTGAGGATTACCTCCTGTGATGCGAGCCCGGTTGGCACAAATGTTGACACTACTGTTAGCGAAAGGCATAAGTTCACGACCATTGTCACTGAACTGCGTGTTGACTCTTAACAGGCCCTCATCTGTGGTGAGGTTGCGCAGGAAGCCAGCTTTAACATCGTCTGAACCGTACACCTGACCCACATCAATGAAGGCAGTGAGGGCATTTATTTGCTGACGGGGAGTGACATTAGGAACAGATTGACCACAAGTGGCTGCTGAGCGGATCAAGGGGATGCACTGTTGGGAGTTTACCCCAAAGCGGGGGTCTACGCTGGGGATCTGTTGAGATGATAAGAAGCAGTTAGTATTCGGTGACTATATTTGTGCTTTAGATGTGTTCATCTGTTCCTGTGAAACGCATGGATGCACTGACCTTAATGGGGAAACAGGGCTCTCTGCGATCACATGACTGGTCACAGGCAACACTGCTACCGTATGAAGTAATCAAAGGAGAGGATGGAGTGAAGGTCAGGTCATGATCAGTCCACTGCCCGAAGAGTGTCACCAGATGAGTGTAGAGTGTGTCGCTGTCCACAGCAGGGTTAGTAAAGCGGAGGATACGGTTGGATACTTCCCTTACCTGGGGACAGGATATAAATATGGACACTTTGGTAAAAATAAATATTTGTAAAAGTGTTTTTACCACGTTGTTATTGGTAGTTATGGAAGGGAAGATGGTTTTTGAAGAATATTACCAAGGGAAGAATTCGATTGTTGATTGGCATCAGCGGGTCCCAGCCTTTAGGCAGAGAAATGCCGTCCTGGTACTCAGCTGGGAGCCAGCGGGCGAAAGGTGTGTTGGATGATCCCCAGAGTGTGTTTTGTCTATTGGCGAGAGAAATACAACAATTTCTGTACTCTCTAATCCTCTCTTTTTTAACATTATTTTGGTGGCACTCTGCCTTATTGATTTTTGGGCTTACGGAGAAACTAATTGATTTGTCCAAGTTAGGGTTTTAATTTGCTGAAAAAGTTAATTGTTGAAGTCCACACTTCTTTAAACATTATTACAGAAACGAAAAAATCGCTCCCTCACATGTTGTTGCAGACGCTGCTTGCAGTACGAAACTTGTCTGAATTGGAAGTTGACGTGCAAGTAGGTGGACGCTGCTGGATGGAGCAGCCTGTCAGATTAGCAATGGACTGCAAAGCCTCGATGGAGAGGGTTGCTAGTTGAAAGAAGAAAATAAAAAATAACTCACAACGAACTGAATTGCAAAAATCTTAGGAAGTCTAAAAGGCTACACACTTGTGCCGTTGATGAAGCGTTTTGAACGCGTTTCCAACGACCTTTTGATCAGTTTAACAGCATTGTCCATATAGTCAGCAGCACGCACAGCAGAACGGGTCAGGCCAGCAGGCTGCTTCAGCAGCCGCAGGACGTCTGAGGGGCTCCCCGCATTCCTCCTCACACGGTCAATACTCCTGTGTTGTGTGAATAGGTCACATTACTGAACGCCTTTATTCCAAACATCGTTAAACCCAAGTTTGTAGGTCAATCACTTATGAATACAGCAGTTGAACGGGTTTGTTTACTCACTCTCTTCTGGAGAACTCATAAGCACTGTCCACCTCGGCTTTGGCTGCGAGCACAGCCCTTTCGATGGCACTCCTGCTCAAACGAGATTCTGATAAAAAAGAAAAACTTATTTTGTTTATTTCAAGTCGTTGTTTGTGACACGAAAATTTTCACCTTTTTATTAATATCACACAATGACAGCCTTTTACTATTTTTTACTGAAATAATATAGTCTATTTTGCAACTGACGAACCAAACATACTGTACATTTCTTTGATATCTGCCAAAAACCAGACATGATTTGTTGAAAATTGCCTGTAAATTAAAAAAAACAATGCATCTAAAAGGTATTTTCTGTTCAAAAATGGACATTGCAGATACTCACCAGCATTCACCAGGCTTAGGAAGCACAGGCAAATACCTGCAGCCAGCAGGCACACAAAAAGATTCATCTCTGCATAAAACGATAAACATTCTTCAGTATTTCCGGGTTCAGATAATTTAAATGGACATTTTCTTAATATATAACATTTCTTAATATACTTTAAACATTAACGAACATTTAATGCATTTGATCCTATTCAAACAAATTACGATAATATATTATTATTCAATATATTAACAGTTGTGTCACAAAAAGTTGCATGAGACAAACCTGTGGGAAAGGTAAAGCTCGTGTTCGCTGAGGCGCTCTATCATCCTACGAAATAAGAATACTTATATGTGCAGGATGGGGCGTCGCTCAGCATGGCATCTGTTTTTAGGAATTGTGACTAACAACAAATTCCTTTTCTTTTTCCTTGTTCCTTTATCATGAAATCCCTCTTAAGACTTCCCACAGGTACCAAGTATATGATTAAGTTGCTCATGATGGATGTTAAAACCCTCAACCAGATTTAAGTTTTCGCCTTATGAATGCATGTGTTAATTTATCATATTTGTCGGTGTCTATTTGTAGATGTTAGTATGCTGTATACAATATTATTATATTAGACGGAGTTTCAATACTTTTCACTTAAAAACAAATTATTGGTTCTTTTTAACGAACCATAAAAACAAACACCAACAAACCCTTCTATTTGAAATGTAATTCATAAACAGATATTCACGGTATTGAGCAACTTTTTTAATTTTGTTATTGTCGTTTTCCCTGTTCTCTGTTATAGTTAGTCTTTATTTCAAATTTTGATATGTAAAAATTATGTCCAACAAACATAAATAATAATCTAGGTCACTGGATGAAAGACAGCTGAACCTTGCCGTAAGCTACTGTCTTCTTCGCTATGCAAATCAAACAAAAGAACTCATCAGTGTTCACTTCCTGAAGCGCAAACACCGCTGACCCAGTAACCCAGTAAATGGTTTGATTATTCACCGAAGGAAAGAAGACAAACTGACAAACTTCCTTTAAGGTTCGATTATATGTTGAATTTTTATGTGGGCGATTAGACAGGATATGGGTACTGATTTAAAATAACGAGGTTTCCAGAGATCACAGTGGCTCTCATTTTTCGTAAGGGTTTGCCCTTATGTTTTTAATTTTTCCGGGTTGAATTCCTCCTCTTGCAATGCAATGCAATGAGGCATGATAATTATAGATGTACTTTGAACTAAGTTAGCGTGGGTTTAGGAACAAAATGAAAAAAAAAAAACTTAAAAAACAGCATTAACACGCTGTCACCATAAATGATAATATTTGGTATTATGCAGTGTCACCACTACCACCTTTAGCTTTAAAATTTAAAATGTCATCTGTGCCCCGACTATCTTTAATCTATTTTATCATGTTCATTTAATTAATGATATCATTAAATATTCAGATCATGAATATTTCATGACAACTGACTCTAACAACTATACACAAGTAAGCCTTGCCACATTATTCCATTTTGCAGTTTGTCTCTTGCGAATACTTGCCTTTATTTCTGATATTGAACTTGCTTCTTTTGGTTCTAGTTTGAGCAGTACATGCAAATGGATGCCATTAAACTTCTCTCTGACTTGTTGCTCACACTGTGGAATTTGTAATCATGGTCAAGCTGCAGAGATCTCCCTGATGACATTATCTGAACTCCTAATGATGAAAACTCCTCCAGGTTTTGTCACCTGGAGTAGTTTTTAAGCTAGTATTGGAGATATATTTTTATATAGGGAAATCAGAAGAAAGTTCAAAAGCATCAATGTACATTTACATATTAAACTAAAGACATAAAGAGCAAGTTGAAATTTGAGAAGTTGTTCTTTCATAAACAGCCCTTTCGTTACAAAGCATCGGTTTGTCCAGTCCATTTGCGTTACATGCTGACGCTGCGTCGGTGCTCAAGGATCTAAGCTTTCAGTGTAGTTCAGTGCAAATCCTGATGCTTTAATGTTGGACACCTGAAGGACACCCCCAGCAATGGCGTAGTATATATGGTGATAAAGTGATTGACAGATATCCCACTGGCTCCCAGACCGGTTCTTGGCGAACCCCACACTTCTCCTGTGCCAGTTCTTGTCCTCGTTCCTGCTCCCGGCGCATTGCTGACCTGGCCACTGCCCCTGCACCGGGTCCTGTTTAAACGTAGGGAAGGAGCCTGTTGTGAGAGGCGCATTAAGGATTTGCTCCCCTGCTTTCTCTGCGCCTGTAAACAACTGTAAAAAGCATTTGATTGGTGAGGTACATACAACCTACATTTAATAATTAAAAATAAACCACGTTTTGAATGAAAGTCTAATTTGGCAGTGCAATGTCTTTATTGAGCCCAGATTTACTGGAGTCTTCAATGAATTATATTCTACTTTACAGCTGTAATTATTATTTTTGCTCTACTTTAATCGTAGTTTTTGCCAAGATGTACCAGCGTCGGCACAAACTAGTAACACTACGTGTAAATCCGTCTGTTCCTTTGGTTCATATCAATACTAGCTCTTTTAGATCTTACTGCTGTTTTCAGAAGGTAACTTTTATTTTTGTTGGCTAATCTTAAAACTAGCTCGGTGTGATGTAGTCTATGACTGAGGAGAGGAGCATGTGTGTTTAATAGACAGCGACGGGCGAGTAACAGCCTGGACAGTGTGAGTACCAGAACGTCCCGGCCTGCTAAAGCAAAAGTGTGTCTAGATACGATTTTCTGGAAACGATACTTCGATATTTTGGAGTCGATACTTTTTAAAATATCGCGATACTATTTTGCTAATACAAAACGTGCAATTTGTTTTCACTTCTGAGAGTTTTAAGCATCAAGTTTATGTTTAGCCCGGACGTATTTTAGATGGTCTTCCGTGTCATATGATTATGGCCGCCTATCAGCTGTCAGAGCTGAAGGCTCACTGCGCAGCCTCATCCAGCACTGCCTCAATCCTCCTGCGGTGCAATTTTTCACCCATTGCCAAAAGTAATAATGCCATGTGCTCGGTCTGCAATGAAGTGGTTCCATATAGCAGCAATCCGTCCGAATTCTCTTTCAGTGTAATAAAAACGAGTGAAATTATCATTTTGCATTTTGATGTTGTTGATGACGTTAATTTTAATGTTGAGGATGATGATGTTGTTGTGTTATAATGTTTTACTGGTTTAATGCAGGTTCTTGGGCACTATGTTTATATTTTAATTTAAGAAATATAATTAATTTTGTAGAAATGTGTAGGTTTTTTTTATATTTATTTTTATCTTTATTTTATTTTATTCACTTATCAATCTATTTTATTAGCTATTTTAAAGCATTCTTTCAAGTGTGTATGTTCATGCGTTTTATTCATACTTCATATTGCCCTTGCAATAAAGTTATTAATGAACAAGGTGCCATCCTGGGATTTTTCCGGTATCGTATCGATTTAAATGAAAAAGTACCATAAATTAATTGTATCGTATCAAAAGGAAAAAATGCTGGTATCGCCCATCCCTAAGTCTGACCTACAGACACCAGCCAGAGATCCGTCTGTATGCACACTGCACGGTAAAGTGTAGCTTGATCCTCTGTCATATATTTAAAATAGAGGTCTTATCTATTTCAAAGTGTTTTCTATTTCAGCTATAAAATAGATGACAGATATTATAAAACCAGGGCAAACAGTAAAAGCTAATTTAGGGAGTTTTCATTAATAATTCTTTTGATAACTTAGCAAAAAATCTGTCAGATCATTTCACTGCTCAACAGCTGAGAAATTGTAAATCTAAAGGAAATAGTTTGTTTTTGAACAATGAATTGCACATCAAATAGAGTGTTTTGGCAGCTGCAGCAGAAGACTGGGGCAGTCAGTCAGGCTACAGAAGGACAAAGAGCTGAAGATGTCTTTATGTGTTTGTTCAGTGCTGCATGTTTGTAAAAATGAGTGCAACAGCACCGCTGCTGAAGAAACTCCATCCATCATCTTTAACTGCTTATCCTATGTATAGAGTCACAAGGCACTTATCCCAGCGGTCATAGGTGAGGTACACCCTGGATAGGTCATCAGTCTATCTTAGGGCCAACACAGAGAGACAACCATTCACACTTATGAGCAATTTAGCTTCAGCAATCGACCTAACATTGGACTGTGGGAGGATACTGGAGTACCTGGAGAAAACAGTTGCAGGGAGAACTTTCAGACTTCACAGTTGCCCAGGGGGCATGAACCCACAACCTTTTATCTGTGAGGCAACAGCCCTACCCACTCTTCCACCATGCTGCCTACAAAAAGACCCATTTGCCAAAATGTATGTATTAAATATAACATTTTTGATTGTGTGTGTGTGTTAAAAGGAAGAATTTACGGAGTTACTATGTAAAATGATAACTGCCAGTAATAATAATAATAATAAGAAGAAGAAGAAGAAGAATACAGTAATGATAACTTTCATTACTGTTTCATTACCCAAAAAATCCTTATGTTTTAGATGAACATATGAGAGTGAGAGCTGGTGCAGAGCAAACACGGAGGAGCAGCGGGTCAGAATAACAAGAGAACCTAATCAAATAATTCGGGTGAGGCCATGTCCATATTAATCAATTGTTAAGTTTTTTCTTGAACTAATATGGTAATGTAAACTGTCGTATTGCTAACTCTGACTTAAATACAACTGTCTGAAGTTATTTTTCGGGTATTTCTGGTTCTCACCTCATTTTGATATTGTACATTCACCTGACCACTGTTCTATGCAGTATATCTTGTCAGGGTCTTGTTGCACTTCCTGTCCCTGGACTTTTATTTTGTGGCCCCTTCTCTTTACTTCCTGTCCCTGGTTCTGTTCACCAAGCTTTACCCTCGTTGTCCCTCATTGTTTGCACCTGTTCCACCCTCTATTTAAGTTCAGTCTTCCCTTCACTCCCCTGCCAGATCCTCGTCATTGTTAATGTGGTCACTGTCTTCATCGTGGGCATCATTGTCATCATTATTACCCTCACCATTACCCTCACCAACTCCACAGTAGACTCTGGACTTTTGGTAAAGCCTGAAACTTACGTTTCTCGAACTCTTGGGAAATCTGGACTCCTGCATCTTGGACTTTTGGTATCCTGGACTCTGTGTGGTTTTGGTCTGAGGTCTGCCCTTTGTTTAATTCAGTATTTTGGCCTAGTCCCTAGTTTTCTCCGCTTGTGTTATCCTGGTTTTTTCATGTTTAGGTTTGCTTGTGTGCTCTTCAGTTTGCCAGTGCTTTATGTTGAGTTTGTTTGTGACTGCCTCCCCATAGTCCTTGTGTGTATGTGCTCCCCCAGCTCTGTTACTTTGGTATTGTTCCCTTCCAGTGTGTTTTTAAGTTGTGCTCCGTTTTACCTTAATCATTATTACGTCTTAGCCTTTGTTCAGTAGTTTGTTCTTTGATATTTCTTAGTCTCCTTAGCCTTACCCTTGTGTTTACCCGCTCTAGTGGTTTAACGTTTATCTGTGCCTTAGTTTATCAGTAGCCTCTGTTAGCTCTTTCTCTAACTTGTCCCCTGAGCCCGAGCTGTGTTTATTTCTGGTAATTCGGTTCCCCTCTTGTTTTCAAGTTAACTCCTTTCGTGTGCTGGTCCTGTTCATCATTTACATCTCTTTCAATAAAAGCCCCTTATTTTGCAAACCCTCGCTCTGTCTCTTCTCTTGGGTCCATCCCTTAACCTAAACGTGACATATCTAGCCTCAGTGGACAATGGGTATCACATAAATGGTATTGTTATCTGTAGTGGTATTCTTTTGATATCTTTATTAATATAATATCTACATCTTTATTGAAGAGATTTAGCATTCTAATTTTGCCAGCACCTCTGATGTAATTTTTAGTTAGTAAACTGACCTCAGGACCCCCTGTTGTTAGTCAGCTTATCTGTCTGCTATGTTTAATTTGACTGTCGAACTGCCTGGCTGTTACTCAGCTCAGCTATTCCATTTATCTCTGGGGTCCAAACTAAAAATCCCCTTACAGTAATAGCTGGGATTAGTGTAGGTGCAGTTGCTTGACAGAGAGTGGAGGGGATGGGATTTGAGAGTAGAGTGGATGTGTTTTCCTTGATAAGATTTTATAAAGGAAAATTTATAAAATTATTTAGGTTGAAACGAATTGCACAGGTGGTCATAATGGTATGTTTGACTGGTGTATTTTAATTTAACTAACTTTACACAGGTACTTAATTAATTTTACATGCTTTGTGCATGTTTGTGGTTATGTTACATTAAGTAATTTTTAGTGAACTGGCAGATGCAAATTGAGTGAATAAGTAAATTCCTCACATGGAAGTTCACATTTGAGCATTACTTCATTCCCACTTTTTAACTAATATCCTGGCTTATAACAGTACTTTCTATGTGTTTTGTTAAAAGAAAAACCCACCAAAACCCAATTCATCATTGTAACTATTTGTTAAAATATTAACCTGTTTTCTGTCTTTCATCTTTATGGAATATTGTTAATCACTAGTTCTCACATTGATTTTTTTATGATCTGCATGATCTAATAGAAATTTTGCTTTAAGGATTGCTTCACATTCCTGCTGGGGTAAAAAACCAACTATACTACTGGGTCCTTTCAGTCAATAAGAGGCATACAAGGTAATAAATTACATCAAGTTACTTGTATGTTGTTGTTGTATGTATGTACGACTTCTATGACTTGTATGTCAGTGCCATCTACTGGTTTAGCTAAAATCAGTGTCAGCTGATGATGTGGGTTACATCAGTTATAATCTATATATGTCTCCTAGATATTTTATTTTTTGTTTTAAGCTATTTGTATTAAACAAGCTTTACCTCATTTTTGTATGATCTGCGTGAGATAATGGAAACTTTGGTTTAGGATTGCTTCACGTTCCTGCTGGGGTAGAAAATGAATTCACCAACTATACTACTGGGTCTTTCAGCGAATAAGAAGAGGCATTCAATGTAATAAATTACATTGTTACATTGTATTTATATTTTGAATGTTTTTACATTTTTGTTTCAAGCTATTTGTTTTAAACAAGCTTTACCTCCTGTGTGCAGTAAATAAAATGTATTCAAGCCCAAAAGTTGTTTGTGCTTCCTCTTTTTGTCCCTGAAAAGGTATGATTTGTATGTCAGTGCCATATGCTGGTTTAGCTAAAACTTAGTTGATTTTATGAGTCTGCACATTGTATAAAAAATGTAATTCAGTCAAAAATAAATTGCAAAACAATCATTTATTTTTTTCACACTAAATCTTACACTTCATACAGAACAAAAAATATATATTTAAAAAAAAATCTAATTTCCTGAGAGTTAAAAATTTCCCAAAATAATTTGCTAACTTATATTTACTGTATGTAAAAATGTGTGTGCTTTTGATTAAAAAGTAGACAATCATAGGGTTAATTCAAAAGAATTAAACAAGTTAGAAATGAAGTTATACTCATATTTATACTTTAAGCTGTCTTTCAGTGCTGTTTTACATTACTTCTGCAGGTAACTGTATCATCAACAGTCCTTCATTCAATGCTAAACTTTTAAACAGGTTCAGTGCAAAAATGTCCATTTAAACATATAGAGAACTGTCGCTCCCTCATTTATAATAACTATTACTGTAGAAACTTTAGGTGACTCTCAGCATAGCTCTGCTGAACTTTAAACATACAAATCTGAATAATTTAGAGCCCTACTGTGTGTCTCCATGACCTTGCTATTGCAGTCAATACTGCAGTGGAAATTGGAAAGTCAGCTCATCTTGCTACATTGTGAACCTTTAGACTAACCAACTAATTTTTATTTTATTTTGCTATATGATAAAGATGTGGTGGATTAACAAATGCTTCAGGAACAGCCCTCTACTCAGTAAACAGCAGGTGCCCTGAAAAGATGCTGTCACTAGTCATAGTGTTGCCACCCTCATTGGCCACCAACCAAACCCTGTCCCCCTTTTCAAGCCTAATGTTTACGTTCCCACTGGCTGAAATGTAACCATTCTGCCGGGTGGTGAATGAGTGCAGGGTCAGCCTTCCATTACGCAGAAGATCCACATTGGCGTTACTCTGGAAGAGTGTGCAGTGGAAGTTGAACTCATAAACACCTGGAATATTACAGGTGAAAGTCCCTGTGTTGATGCTGTAACTGTTCTGTCCATTGTAGATGACATCTTTGAAGAGGATGGGAATGCCATTTCTGGGGGCACTGCTGCCCAGACGCACTGAGAAAGCGGCTTTTGCCACTGTGCCAGGAGGTCCAGGTGGGCCTGCTGGACCAGGTGGCCCACTGGGTCCTTTATGAAAAAAAGACACAGTATAGTAGTATAGTGTTAAATCAATTTCAGAAGGCTTTTAAATAGGTAATTAAACACGAGGTGGCAGATTTACCTGGTGGTCCTGATGGTCCCTGTGGTCCTGGTGGTCCTGGTGGTCCACTATTATCGTTCCATGGAGTGAGGTCAAAAGCAGGGATGTTCTCACACCGGGTGTAACCAGACCCTCGAGGCCGGTACAGGAAGGGGTTCTGGGGTACTTCAGTGATGCCAGTGTTGTCACAGATGATGCGGGCAAATGATGTTTGTCTCAGTGATGACCGCTGAGCTTCAGTGAAGACTCCATCATTCTCCCACCAAAATCTGAATATGGACACATAATTATTAAAAATTCTAAGTATAAAGAAAGTGAATGTGCAACAAGTAGTAGCCCACCGGTCTCCCTGGCGGATCCTCTCAAACTGTTTGGAAATCAGGCAGCCAAGCAGAGGCCCCACTCTTCCTCCAGGGACAAACGGCTCAGCCACTCCTCCCAGCCACACATCAATGTTGTCAGGTGTGCCGTACAGATCCATCAGATTTCTGGCTAGAATTGTGCTGTTCATAACTATAGCCAGGTCTGACAGGCTCTGTGGTTGTGACAGTCCGCAGAATTTGCGCCATTTATTGTAGCCTAAAAAGGGGCACAAAAGATGAAAACACTGTCATTTATATTTACCTTGTACTTTATGTGACCTGTGCATGTCACTACTAATGAACCTTCATTCAGTGAAACGCTTTCAAACCTTCCAACATTTTTGTTTTTCTTTTAGAAAATACATAGAGGAACTAACTTTTGGCACAGTGAACTGCAATCTGACAAAATGCCAAATCAGAATACCTTTAGTAAGATTTATTGTACACATAGTAGACAAATAGAAAGACTAAATACCGGGAATTCCATGGTCTCTTCCTCTCTGCATGTTGAGAGAGGCCAGATCCAGCGCCAACTTTTCGTTGAACTTAAACAGCTTATCCCTCAGCTCATCAGTCATCATTTTACTCTGCGTATTTAGCTTAGCCGGGCGACCCACCAGCCCTCTCAGAAGTGGGTCCAAGCCACCTGAGGAAAGATGTGTTTCAGTTTGATCAACTCTGTACATTCTGTGTTCAGTCAACAATTCATAGCTAAGTTTAACATTTTAGCCCTGACCTTCAAAGACGACCCTCCATGAGGCAAAGAAGGTTGTGTGCAGAGGGGGGCTCGGGAAAAGACGGTGCTCCTGGTATTGTTCATCCAGACGAAACATGACAGGCTGAATCGCCAGGTGAGCGAATCGGTACGCAGCTGTGGCGAACACATTGGCGATGCTGGGGTCCACGTTTCTGTCATAACCAGGGTAGTTGGACAGATGCTTGGCAACGAAGTCTGGACCAACAATATGGGGCAAGTAGTCTCTGAAAGTCAGAACCTGGGAGACAAAAAAGAATCTGAGTTGACTGCAGCTTTGGATAACAGAACATCAGTCGATTCAACCATTTGTGCTGCTCATGTCCCTCTCTAACCTGGAAGTATCCTCCCATGATTTTTCGCGCCTCCTGGTAGATTCTCTCTCCGTTCCAGGTAGGATTGAGTTTGGCCAAAGCGCGGGCCAGACGATTGTGCTCACGCATCAGGAGTGTGTGCACAGAGGTCAGACCAATGTTCTCATTGGAGCGACCGTCACCTTAAAAGTCACAGAAAATCAGACGTTGTTACCTGTGTGATTGTTTTTATTTATGTTTAATCGTTTACAAGGACTGTAGCTACGTTAAATGATTTGTTGCCACCTACCAGCCACAAAGCAGGGCACTTCCTGAGGATTACCTCCTGTGATGCGAGCCCGGTTGGCACAAACGTTGACACTACTGTTAGCGAAAGGCATAAGTTCACGACCATTGTCACTGAACTGCGTGTTGACTCTTAACAGGCCCTCATCTGTGGTGAGGTTGCGCAGGAAGCGAGCTTTAACATCGTCTGAACCGTACACCTGACCCACATCAATGAAGGCAGTGAGGGTGTTTAACTGCTCACGGGGAGTGACTTCACCAAAGAAATGATCTAATCCAGAACCACAAGTGGCTGCTGAGCGGATCAAGGGGATGCACTGTTGGGAGTTTACCCCAAAGCGGGGGTCTACGCTGGGGATCTGTTGAGATGATAAGAAGCAGTTAGTATTCGGTGACTATATTTGTGCTTTAGATGTGTTCATCTGTTCCTGTGAAACGCATGGATGCACTGACCTTAATGGGGAAACAGGGCTCTCTGCGATCACATGACTGGTCACAGGCAACACTGCTACCGTATGAAGTAATCAAAGGAGAGGATGGAGTGAAGGTCAGGTCATGATCAGTCCACTGCCCGAAGAGTGTCACCAGATGAGTGTAGAGTGGGTCGCTGTCCACGTCAGGGTTAGTAAAGCGGAGGATACGGTTTGATACTTCTCTTACCTGGGGACAGGATGGATAATTTGGTAGAAATTATGTATACAACTACAGTACAGTGTTTTTACGCGTTGTTTTTACTGGTTATGGCAAGGAAGATGGTTTTTGAAGAATATTACCAAGGGAAGAATTCGATTGTTGATTGGCACCAGCGGGTCCCAGCCTTTAGGCAGAGAAATGCCGTCCTGGTACTCAGCTGGGAGCCAGCGGGCGAAAGGTGTGTTGGATGATCCCCGGCGTGTGTTTTGTCTATTGGCGAGAGAAATACATCGATTTCCGTACCCTATAATCCTCTCTTTTTTAACATCATTTTTGTGGCACTCTGCCTTATTGATTTTTGTGCTTAGGTAAAACTAGGTAATTAATTTGTCCCAATGAAGGTTTTAATTTGTTGAAAAACAGAGGTAATTATTACAGAAACGAAAGAATCGTTCTCTCACATGTTGTTGCAGACGCTGCTTGCAGTACGAAACTTGTCTGAATTGGAAATTGACGTGCAAGTAGGTGGACGCTGTTGGATGGAGCAGCCTGTCAGATTAGCAATGGACTGCAAAACCTCGATGGAGACCCCATCTAGTTGAAAGAAGAAAATAAATAGTTCAAAACCAACAGATCTGCAACATCTTTTACGGAATGCGAAGGCCTACCCACCTGTGGCATTTATGGAGCGTTTTGAACGTGTTTCCAACGACCTTTTGATTAGTTTAACAGCATTGTCCATATAGTCAGCAGCACGCACAGCAGAACGGGTCAGGCCAGCAGGCTGCTTCAGCAGCCGCAGGACGTCTGAGGGGCTCCCCGCATTCCTCCTCACACGGTCAATACTCCTGTGTTGTGTGAATAGGTCACATTACTGAACGCCTTTATTCCAAACATCGTTAAACCCAAGTTTGTAGGTCAATCACTTATGAATACAGCAGTTGAAAGGGTTTGTTTACTCACTCTCTTCTGGAGAACTCATAAGCACTGTCCACCTCGGCTTTGGCTGCGAGCACAGCCCTTTCGATGGCACTCCTGCTCAAATGAGATTCTGATAAAAAAGAAAAACTCATTTTATTTAATTTCAAATCGTCGTTTGTGACACGACAATTTCCTAGTTTTATTAATATCACACAATTACGGCCTTTTACTATTATTTAATGAAATAATATAGTCTATTTTGCAACTGAAAAACCAAACATACTGTACATTTCTTTGATATCTGCCAAAAACCAGACATGATTTCTTGAAAATTAAATGCCTGTAAATTTAAAAACTAATGCATCTAAAAGGTATTTGCTTTTCAAAGAAAGACATTGCAGATACTCACCAGCATTCACCAGGCTTTGGAAGCACAGGCAAATACCTGCAGCCAGCAGGCACACAAAAAGATTCATCTCTGCATAAAACGATAAATATTCTTCAGTATTTCCGGGTTCAGATAATTTAAATTGACACAACAGTTCTTAAACATTAACGTAAGTTTAATGCATTGGGTCCTATTCAAACAAATTACGATAATAAGATAATATATTATTATTCACTATATTAACAGTTGTGTCACAAAAAGTTGCATGAGACAAACCTGTGGAAAAGGTAAAGCTCGTGTTCTCTAAGGCGCTGTAGCATCCAACTTGAACCTGAAGCTGCTTCCAGAAGATAATGCCGCTCCTACGAAATTAGGATACTTATATATGCAGGATGAGGCGTCGCTCAGCATGCCATCTGTTATTAGGAATTTTGACAACAAATTACTTTTCTTTTTCCTTGTTCCTTTATCTTAAACTCCCTCTTAAGACTTCCCACAGGTACCAAGTATGTAATTAACTTGCTCATGACAGAGGTTGAAACCCTCAACCAGATTTCATTTTCGCCTTATGAATACATGTGTTAATTTATCATATGTGTCTTTTTCATTCTGTATTTATTTGTAAAAGATGTTGTATGCTGTATACAATATTATTATAATTAGACAGAGTTTCAATACTTTTCACTTAAAAACTAATGATGGGTTCTTTTTAACGAGATGTTTAAAACCTCGCCATTTGATGCTTTAATTTTTGCCTTATGTGTTTATTTACCAAATGTATTTGTCTTTTTACTGCATTACTGTGTATTAGATGTTAGTATCCTTAAAAAACAATATTATTATAATTGTGCCATATAACACAGTTTCAGTAAGTTTCATTACAATACCTGTTGTTGCATTGTTTTTAGCAAATAATAAAACAAAAACAAACAAACCTCAGCCAAGGAGATTTTTCTTACAGAATCACTCAGATATTTGAAATGTAATTTATACATATTTGCTTTGTTGTCTTTTTGTCTGTTTTCTAATTCTAATTTGTAGTTTTTATAGCTAGTCTATAAAATATTTAAAATGTTATATGTGAAAATGTGTCTTATAAAAGAAAATAATGAACCTTGGCGTCAGGTACTGTAATTTTCACTATGCAATTTAAACAAGAGCTCATCAGTGTTCACAACAACTTCCTCAAGAGGAAACACTGCTGAGCTTTCCGACACGCAACCCAGTTGTTGATTAGTCACCCACAAAAAGAAGGAAATACATAAGATGACTTTATTTTGCTAATATAGTATGACGTTGATGTACAAATACATTTGGACTTTATTTGTAGTCAGTTATAGTTTGTTTAGTGGTCGATTAAATCAACCTTTCCAACCTTTTAATTAACGAAATGTCAAGGTTGCCTCGCTCACACATAAATGACTTCTGAAAACATTTTTAATTTGGCAAATAGTAAAACTATTATCTCCAAACAAATTAACTTTTTAAATGTTACTATATTTCCACACGCTCCGCTATATCCAAATGCTTTCATACAGTATGCGTTTTTGTCCTGTGACAAAATTGAAACGATTTAATGTATACAAGGGACATTTAAGACGAGTGTTTCGGGTTTGAGCGCAGTCAGAGCACCTGCCTCTGAGCCTAATTGTAGTTTAATGATTTTTGCTGTTCAAAAATAACTCTGCGAACAAACCAGATTAAGACTTGAACCTGTTAAACTCTGACTGATAATGTGGGTGATTGGAGCGAGACAGAACGCATGTCCGTGACTTAGTTGTTAGATCAAGGTGCGATAGAGACGCTCAGTGTTCGGATTTGCACGGGATTAAATGGTAACGTTGGCATCGTTGGTTCCGAGTTGATTCTTCCTCTGCTTGCACTCAACCAATGTGGTTGCAATGGAATGAGTACTGTTGTAAGTCAGTGGGTGTGTGTGTGTGGGGGGGGGACTATTTTGAACATATTGTCAACCTAAATTACATTATGTAAAAAAAAAATCTTATGTTATTATGCAGTGTCACCCACTACCACTTGTAGTTTTAAGGATCGAAATTTCACATAAGCCGCATAATATTTTTTAATCAATATTTGATCGCCAGATCAAATATTGATAAGTGTAGATAAGTGTAGATTTTCAGCTTTAATTCATGGGGGTAAGGATTACAGTCGCTTTTAAATATATTCCCCCATTTTAGAGGCTCAGAGGTAATTGGTAAAAGTAGCATAATTACAAATGCCAAGTTTGGATGAATAATCATTGCAGCCAATGATGGCCTGAGGTCTCAAACTCAAGGACATAACCAAATTCTGATGCTTTGCCAGGCTTTTAGTTCAGATGATTTTAGCTGCTACTTGTTTGTGAGTCTTTCTGGCTTCAGCCTTGTCTTTAGTAAGTGGAAAGCAGCTTTATTAGGTTGAGATCAGGTAATAATATTTTAAGTCCCATCTGCTGAGCATTGGAGTAGTTGAAATGAGACATGACCAGTGCCTGCATAATGAGTTGGGTTGCATTTTCAGAAAGGTGGGGTCTGATCTTTATGATGCTGTTGATAAAGCTCATTTCTGGCAGACTTAGTGGGGACAATCAAAAAGACCATTTGTTGGTGCTGATGTATTGTATTGAATGTCTGGCTTGCAAGACTAGAACATCTGTGTTGGAGACATTCAGTTGAAGATGTGAAAAGCCATGTGAGTGGATAATAAAACCTAGTGATGTGGTGTAGATAGAAAAAAGAAGAATACAAAAACTGGGCCCCGCAGCACATCGGCTGGGAGGCTGTGAGAGTTAGAAACTTGCCCCTACCAAGATACCTTGAAAGGTCGTCCAGATAAGTAAGACCTGAGCCAGGCCAGAGCTGCAACCAAAGATACCCAAGAGTGTGGACAGGAGTATTTAGTAGTTCAGTGTCAAAGGCTGTAGATTGCTCAAGTAGGATCATGTCACTTTTGCAACTTGCAGGAATTGCAAAACCTTCAGTGCTATGTTTGTGGGGTAATCCTTCCTTAAACCAGGAGAGGTCAAAAGCAGGCTTCTTAAGCAGTGTGGTAGGAAAGAAGTCTGTTGTAAAAGATGTAATAGTGTAAGGGGATTGTGTAATAGCTGGGATTAGAAAGCTGAAGACCAGGAGGCCACTATTGCCTTCCCCTACTACTTGTGTGTGAATTAACATAAAGTACACTTTTTTGGCGTTTGCTAAGTATTTTCATTAAGCAGCTACTGCTGAGTTTGCGGGCCTTTCAAGAGACAAGCCATAGTTTGGGTGGAAGGTTATGACTGTATACTATTATCTGTTTGTTAATTGATCCGGGGGCTGTAGTTTAGACTTACAAATCTGTTGGTATTTTTTGCTTGTGGATTAAAAAAATAAATAGGTGTGTTTTATTTATATCACATTCAGCATTTGTATATGTATCATATTTTTCATTTTATTTGTAGATTACAGCCCATCTGTCCACTGCACTTACTAAAATAAACTCTTTAAGAAGAGGATCTTCTCCATGTCCTGATTCTCTACCAGAATCCCATCCATATCTATTGACCAAAATCAGTTACATTTTCCAAAGCTCCCAGACTTTATTATATGGTCTTTCGAGCAAGATTGGGTTCTCCAGATGATATAGATATAACCTGTTAATGCTTTGTCCAGCATAAAGCAACTAAACTAGACAAGAGGATAAAAGCAGCATTAGGAAATATGCCACCAAATACAAGAAGATACAAGTGCAGATTTGGAGTGCCAGCAGCTTGATGCAAAGGCCAGAGAGGCCCAGCACCTCCAAGAAGAACAAAACCAGGCTTGTGCGGCTCTGTTAAAATGTAAATAAACATTGTTGCCATTTAAAGGCAAATAATGACTTGAAATTAGTAACAGCAATTTTAGAAGACGATGAAAATGTGTCACTTCATAATCCAGATGTAAGAGACTTCAGTAAAACTCACACCTAAAGGGTGCCAACAGATGACACAGATGCACCCACTGTATCACCTCTCCAGCTATTTCACTCTCAAGCACCCTTATCTGTGCCTATCCTAGATGGTGAACTAATATCTAAACCAATATCTAAGACTCATATGCAAGGCTCAAAATCGTTATTGTGACTTTAGGGCTGACTAAATGGGTAGAGCATCAGGTTGGGATGCAGAAGGCATGGGATCAAATCCCACCCACCAGGCATTGCCCTGTCCAGACATCAAGGGCTACTTTGGTGACAGTCCTGAGCCTGGATAAAATGGGAGGAAAAAATAATGCCAAATCAATTTGCGAAATATGTTTCACTGTGGTGACCCCTGAAGGGACAAGCCGAAAGCCGTTGTATGTATGACAGGGGTAGGGGAGTTATTGAATGTATTAACTGACCAGCCCCTCTCACACAACACAGTTACTTATATATAATTTTATTTAAAATAAACAACTAGAGCAGTGCTATGCTTGATGGACAGCAAAGTTAACTCAGATATAACAGTTACTGATATTGAATGCAACCGCAAGGGGGCACAAGCCAGTGTCTTCTTGTGCCAGTCCCAAGTCTGGATAAATGCAGAGGGTTGTGGCAGGAAGGGCATCCGACGTAAAACACATGCCAAATCAAACATGCGAATCGTGACAAAGACTTCCATACCTGATCGGTCGGGGCCCGGGTTAACAACGACCGCCACCGGTGCTGTTGACCTACAGGGTACCGGTGGAAACTGGACTACTGTTGGTCGAAGACGAAGAAGAAGAGGAGGAAGGTGTGTTCGTAGGCAGAGAGAGAAGAGGAAAGCTAAGAATGTAGGACTGACAGTAGGGACTTTGAATGTTGGTACTATGACAGGGAAGGCTAGAGAGTTGATCGACATGATGCAGAGAAGGAAGGTGGACATACTGTGTGTCCAGGAGACCAGATGGAAAGGTAGCAAGGCTAGAAGCTTAGGAGCAGGGTTTAAGTTGTTCTACCATGGGTCAGATAGGAAGAGAAATGGAGTAGGAGTTATACTGAAAGAGGATTTTGTGAGGAATGTTCTAGAGGTGAAAGGAGTATCAGACAGGTTGATGAGTCTGAAGCTGGAAGTTGAAGGGGTGATGTTCAATGTTGTGAGTGGTTATGCCCCACAGGTAGGATGTGAGTTAGAAGAGAAGGAGAAATTCTGGAGTGAGTTAGATGAAGTGATGCAGAGCATCCCCAGAGGTGAGAGAGTGGTCATTGGTGCAGATTTCAATGGGCATGTAGGTGAAGGGAACAGAGGAACAGACTCTGGAGTTTGCATTGTGTCTTCGTAGATTTAGAAAAAGCGTATGACAGGGTGCCGAGAGAGGAACTGTGGTATTGTATGAGGACGTCTGGAGTGGCAGAGAAGTATGTTAGAGTGGTGCAGGACATGTATGAGAGCTGTAAGACAGTGGTGAGGTGTGCTGTAGGTGTGACAGAGGAGTTCAAGGTGGAGGTGGGTCTGCATCAAGGATCGGCTCTGAGCCCCTTCTTGTTTGCTCTGGTGATGGACAGGCTGACAGATGAGGTTAGACAAGAATCTCCATGGACTATGATGTTTGCAGATTACATTGTGATTTGTAGTGAGAGCAGGGAGCAGGTGGAGGAAAATCTAGAGAGGTGGAGGTCTGCTCTAGAAAACAGAGGAATTAAGCTTAGCCGCAGCAAGACAGAATACATGTGTGTCAATGAGAGGGACCCGGTTACAGGGAGCAAAGGTGAAGAAAGTGCAGGACTTTAAGTACTTAGGGTCAACGGTTCAGAGCAACGGTGAGTGTGGAAAAGAGGTGAAGAGGCGAGTGCAGGCAGGTTGGAACGGGTGTCAGGTGTGTTGTGTGATAAAAGAGTTTCGGCGAGAATGAAAGGAAAGGTGGTCAAGACGGTGGTGAGACCAGCGATGTTGTTCGGCTTAGAGACAGTGGCACTGAAGAAAAGACAGGAGGCAGAGCTGGAGGTAGCAGAGCTTAAGATGTTGAGGTTCTCTTTGGGAGTGACGAGGATGGACAGGATCAGGAATGAGGACATCAGAGGGACAGCTCATGTTAGATGTTTTGGAGATCTGGAGAAGTCAGAGAGGCCAGATTGAGGTGGTTCGGACATGTTCAGAGAAGACATTGTGAATATATCGGTAGAAGGATGGTGAGGTTGGAGCTGCCAGGCAGGAGGTCTGGAGGAAGACCAAAGAGGAGATTTATGGATGTAGTGAGGGAGGACATGAAGTTTGTTGATGTGAGTGAAGACGATGCAGAGGATAGAGTTAGATGGAGGCACATGATTCGCTGTGGCGACCCCTGAAGGAGAACAGCCGAAAGGAAAAGAAGAAGTAAAAGAAGCAGTTACTGATATTGCTTCACTGACAATAGGCATCTCTGAACTACGTCAGTGTTGCAAGTCATAGATTACATCAATGCAGAGAGATTCATACTAGCTATCCAGGGACCAGAAGCTGGCACACCTGGGACCAGAGAGAGTTCTTGCTTCTTCTTTGCTTCTGGGTCCTTCATGGTGGAGAGCTATTCACAAACACCAGCAGTCCAGCCATAAGTGACACCAATGGCAAACAAAACAAGACCTTCTCAAGATGGCCGACCTTCTACTCTCTTAATTTACCTTTTCAAACCAACATTCTACTCTTTAGGACTGGACTGTTGGTGCTAGAAACCATTCTTGTTGAAGTGGAAAGGGTGTTAAATGCCAAGTATTTAAGTAACCTTTTATATAGCATAGCTGAACGAGAACTAATCATCCCTAGTGTAAGGCATTTAGTAGGATAACCCAGAAGGAGACTTGGACACAAGCTTAGATTTATAGGCTTTAATAGTAATTCTGAATGAGAATGAATTAATTTACAGCAATAGGGAAAGATGAATCTGGCCGCAGGGTCTTCAGACATGGTGCCAGAGAGCAGCGACTTTTAAGAAGCAAGGAGAGTTAAGTAGTGATCTATTCAACAGTCAGAATGGGGATTGCCAACATCTAAAATTCAAAAACCTCAATCCAAGTCCAAGCAATAATGTTTGTAACGTCAGAGTCAGTCCAAACTTCCAGTTTCCAAGAATCCATTTTCCATAATAAAACCAGCAGTATAAACAAATCCAAAACCCACTACTACAAGTGCAAAAATCTGGGATCAAAAATTTGACATACATAAGGGAGAGGCAGGCAGGGATTGGGGAACCGAGGCTGGTTAACATGCAAACAGGCACGTAAACAGGAAAGTGGCAGAACAGGTTGGTCAGGCAGGCAGGTATTTTCCAACCAGGAGATTCAGCTGTCTCTAGATCACTCTGTGAGAAAGGTTTCAGGTAAGAGATGTGGAAGGTTGGGGGTATCCCAAGTGGTCTGAGGAGTTTTACTCCCACACAGCTGAAGACTTTCAAGATGGGAATGGGGGTAATATAACAAGATGCCTGCCTTCTACATTCAGGCCTTAGAGGAATATTAGAAGAGGAGAGCCATACCTTCTGTCCAACCTGGTACCCAGGTGCTGTTGTCCAATGCTTGTTAGCCCACTTGGTGAATCTTTGGACTGAACATAGTAGAGTGACATGAGCCCTTCTTCAGTGACACCTGTGAGCATAGTTTAGAGTAGAAAGTACCTCAGCTTCCTATTTTCTGGATGTCAAACATACAGATTTGAAGTAGAAACTTGTGGACTCTTTGAACTGCTAAATACACTAAATACACAAGTCTGAGAACGGATGAGGATTATGATGTCGCATAAATAGACAAAGATGAACTTGTTGATCATATTTCCAAACACATCATTGACCAGAGTTTGGAAAATAACAGGAGCATTGGTAAGCCCAAAGGGCATCACTATGAGGTGGAAGAAATGTGGCCTTGGCCTTATTAAACATTTCCCTGAGGTCAAGGTAGAATGAGGGCACAGCAGAAAGATCAGAAAATGAATCAGAGTCAGGTGTCTCTTGGAGTTCTGGTACTTTGGGGGGTTCACACAAGTACTGGGAAGAACATTACTGGCCCCAGCTGATCACTTGCATGCCGCCCAGTCATTGTGTGTATTTTGAGTCTGTAACCAAATTACTTCAAGTATGAGTGGTAGGTAACGGGAATGAGTGATGTGAAAAGTAGGTTTCTCATGATGATTTTCAACTGACATGTGAACAACATCAAGTGCATGTATCTATAAGAGTCTGCGCAGGGAAAGAAAATTTAAGCAGCTACTCAGCAGTTGCCTCCCTGCTCTTGCTGAGCACTGCCTTTTGAGGGGCCTCCTCAGTAGAAACCGTAGCATTCCTGTAAAATAAGATGAAATTGTTTTCACTTTCGACAGGATCTAAATAACAACAAAGTAAAACATTTTTGTAGTGTTGTCCCTTTCTGTGCTGTATATTATCCTCTTCTAACCGTTATCTCCTTCCTGATCATTTACAACCCCATTTCCAAAAAAGTTGGGAGGATGTGTAAATGTAAATAAAAGCAGAATGCAATGATTGGCAAATCTCATCAAACCGTATTTTACTTACAATAGAACATAATCAACATATCAGGTGTTGAAACTGAGACATTTTAACTTTTTATGGAAAATATTAGCTTATTTTGAATTTGATGGCAGCAACACATATCAAAAAAGTTGGAAAAGGGGGAGGTTTACTATTATGTAGCATCCAATCTTCTTTTGACAACTGTCTATAAACATCTGGGAAGTGAGGAGACCAGTTGCTAGAGTTTTAGGAGAGCAACTGTGTTTGCAAATGTTTTCGAATGGTGAATGGTCTGGACTGCAGGCTTTTGAACTGTCTGCTGATAACAAGCTGGATGGTCCCTCTCCTCTTTAGTCACATGGTTTCGAAAAAATGGAACATTTAATTCGTCTGACAACAGAACAGTTTTCCATTTTGCCTCAGACCATTTTAAATGAGCGTTCACATATGGGTTCTTCTTTGCAAAATACAGCTTTAACATACATTTGTGGATTGCACAGCGAACTGTGTTCATAGACAGTAATTTCTGTTCCTTATCATATCCAGTAATGTCAAGTAGAGAATTTTGCCTGTTTTTATTGATGTACTTCCAGAGGCCCTAAAGATGAGACACATGCAGTTTTGACTTTTGGCCTTGTCCCTTGGACACAGAGATTTCTCCTGATTCTCTGAATCTTTTGATGATAATATGTACTTGATCTTCAAAGTCTTTGGAATTTTACATTTAATTATATGTTTTCTGAAATAGTTTGGCACAGTTTGTTGCAGATTGGTGAACCTCTGCCCATCCTTACATTTGAAAGGCTCTTCCTCTCTGAAATGTTCTTTTTATACCCAGTTATGTTACTGACCTGTTGGCAATTAACCTAACTAGTTGCCAAATGGTCCTCCATTTGTTTTTGATTTGATTACTTTTCCTTTTGTTGCCCCTCTTTCAACTTTTTTGAGATGTGTTGCTGCCATCAAATTCAAAGTGACCTCACATTTTCCATTAGATGGTAAAGGTTCTTGGATTCAACACCTGATATACTGTCTATGTTCTATTTTAAATAAAATATGGTTTGATGAGAGTTGAAAATCATTGCATTCAGTTTTAATTTACGTTTTACACATCATCCCAACTTTTTTGGAATTGAGGTTGTACTAGTATAATGTTATCTTATCTGCGTATATCCAATACCTTTTCTTTCAAAATAAAACTTCTGCTTTAACAGTAAATAAAAAAGTAAAGCTAATCAAATTTGTTTAATTAGGAGCACAAACCCTAAACATGTTGACCACACAATGTATTGAGGTCATTTACAGAGACAAATCTTTAAACATAAACCCCTCTCTCACTCCTCCCTGAACAGGTGGGAACAGCCCAGTTGCATGTGTTATTCCTGGTCAGATTGTGAAGCAAGCGTTGGCAATCAGGAACATGAGAGTGAGAGGAATGACAATAGCATTCTACCTGTCTCTTACAAAGCCTAGGATCTATTGTCATCGCTAAGTCTACAAGACTGTTCAGATCTCTGGGAAGATCATGGGTGGCAAGCTCATCTTTAAGCCATTCAGATAGACCTTGTTAAAAATTTATTGTACAAGGCTGGTACATTTCAGGTGCTATCGGCAGCTACTGTCCAATAATGTATGTCATACTCATCCACCTGTTAGCTTTTCTGTAGCTGTTCTAAATTCATTTCATTCATACATACATTCATTCATACATACATTTCTTCCTCCTTGGAACTATATTGGCTGCTTCCATATAAACTACATACAGAAAAACAAATTTGAAAGTTAGCTTTTTGATCCTCCAGGTTTTCCAACAATTTGTCTTCTGCCTGTTCCATTTGTCTTCATAGAGACACATTTGTTGACATCTCACACATACTAGTTTGAATGAACAGGAAAGGAAAAAAGCTTGCATAGCTCAGCATTTTAACAATACAGTCACTAACATAGTTCCATCATTCAGCTTTGAGAGTGTCCTTGTCCTCTGTGTTTAGGGGTGGAGTGACGCATCGGCGTAATCCATTGTAAGAATACGTTGATTTACGAAACATGCGTTGACGTTTCTAACTCTTGCACTAACTGTTCAGCCTAATGTGCCACAGGTCCTAGTTGACACTGAGACAGTCACAGTCCCAAACCAGGCAGGACCCTGTAGCTGTCAGCAGACTCCCCATCAGCAGCAGACAGAGGAGGACAGGGATCAGTAATAGTGACTAATTTCATGTTCATTCTTCTATTCTGTTACAGTATTTAAATTTAGTCAACCAAACTGTTTACTGAGGAAATGCAGATAACACCACATTCCTTTAACTGGAATGGAACAGGCTCTTGCTTTAATTATATTGTGGAGAGATGTCATATTAGTCTGTAAAACACAGATTACCAGTAAAGCCTGGCCTTTTTTGGGGAGGAGGAATAATATCTTGCAGTGCATATTTTGAACTGTTATATTAAAATATAAATAATTGATCAATTTATATTTTTATTTTTAGTAAATTAATTGTTAGTTATTAAATGTTACATTATTGTAGTATTGTAGTACTCCCAAGGGGAGTGATCGCTGAGACTGAGATTTTTTTATTTCTCCCCCAAATAAATCTTGGGGTCATGTGGTGTATAAGTCATAAAAAACTATAAAAAACCTGTAATGTGTGATTTGTGATAGGTCTGAATGTCACAATAATATATTGTTAAATATTAGTTGAAAAATAAAAAAGAGCTAAATTTTAAAATAAAAAATAGATTAATCATAAAAATTATCAATAGATTAAGCAACAAAAAAATGTTAGTGGCAAACCTATTTGTGTTAAAACATTTTCATAACTGACAAGCAAAGGTCTCACTCATAAGCATTTTGTCCCAAATTGTTATCCCTGCCTTTACTTCATTCTATCCAGTGACTTAATTTTTACCTGCCTTAGTAATGCCTCCCTGGATCACTTACAGGTGGTTTAAAATACTGCACCAAGCTCCTAATTCTGAGTTCCTTACAACGGCTACACTGGCCTATGAATTCAACAATTCTAAAGTCTAAAATTCCAGTAATTACATTTTGAGTTCTTCATGGTCAGAGATAACAGCGCTATTAAACAGCCATACATACCAGTACAAATCTCATGTTCTCAGACCGAGGTTTCATACTAAAGCCTCTTTCACACCTGCACTGGAATTCTGACATTATCCTGAGGTTGTCTGAAGGGGATTTATGTAAGAACATTAAAGTGAGATGCTCCTAACATTGTCAAGATATTTCCCTCAACTCTGTCCCAAAATTTTGGGAGCATTAAAACAAACAAATGGGCCTTTTGGGTAAATTTCTAGCACTCGATTGTTGTACTAAAGTGGCTTTTTTAAGATGCACCGCTCTGATCTGCCGTAAACAGAAAACATTTTCCCACAGCCTAAAGCCTGTTTCACATATGAACTCAGGAAAATGTTAGGAGAATTCAGCCTACATTGTCCAGAGTGGCCTTTCAGACATGTAACTCACAGCAGGTGATCAAGACCCAGTGAGAAGCTTCCTCACATGTGAAAATCCAGTTATTTCCATGTGTGATCAGTGCACAAAATTTAAGAAACAGTGTTTTGTTTCCAGCACTTTGGAGCCATGCAACTGATAAAAAAAGGTTCAATCACTTGAATACAGTGGCAGTCGAGTCATAGAACCCTCATCAACACACCTAGTCGCTCACCTATAATCCTTACCAACAATTCGGGACAGAGCAGCGTGCTACACGCACAAGCTCACGCACATAATAGGGAAATTGCACTGGGGGCTCAAGGGATATAGTCTGGATAATGTCTGCAGCATTTCACTGGGAAAATTTTGTTCACATATGCAACCCCTCCTAAAAAAGTCAGGAACTGTCTGAAATTGCATGTCTGAAAGAGGCTTCAGTTTCTATCATGTTATGCCTCCAGTACAGGCTGAGCTAAATCAAGCAGATTTTCTCCTGTGGGAAGGCTAAATGTTCATAGCCACTTTCAAATTTAGTGTTAGAAAGTCAACTAAGTAAATAATTACAACACACTGTAGTTCCCCTTTTTATTTACTTCCTCCTTACATTGCAACATGTTTCCCTTCATGCCAGAAATTCCCTTAAATGGATACAATGGTTAGAACAGTTGGCAATCATCCAACCATGTGATGGAAATAACATGAAACGGGGATACAAAAATGAAACTGGTTTGCCTATCTGTATGTTTACCAGAAAAATGTAACACAAAACACTAGGAAGAGACGAATGTTAGATTTCTGCAAAATGTCATGTGAGCACAACACATTATTTATTATGTTAGCTGGTAAAGTGATTACAGACTGTTATTAACAACTCTTTCCTTTCCTTTTATTAAACTAATAATGCTATTATAATGATCAAAGGACAACAGGTCAATAGTATATTACTCTTTTTTTCTAGTTACTGCTTTAAAGAAAAATAAAGAGAAATCTCAAAGTCTGATGCCAAGATAAAGTTTTGGGTTGGAGAATTTCACAAAAATCATTAATATTAAGCTTAAACTAAAGTCAATTCAATTAAAATTTTTAAATTATGTTAAGATGTTAAAGAGCATCTATGAACTCTTTAGTTGGAATCAATTCCAACTAATATACAATGTGATGCGGAGAGCATAACAATGGTTGTGCATGTGCCACGGCTGATTGTTGACTCTGTTTTACACGGTAATCTGATCAGTAAATTACAGTCTTTAACTGCTATCTTCAACCTTCTACCAAGAATGAATTCCCTAGTGACTGTCCCTGGTGACTGTCATTACAGGTGTCACAGCATGTATTGTAGTATAATGGTTAGTAGCTATGCAACATAACATTTTACATGATGAAAATTTTACCTTTACTTTGTTAACTAACTCAAAGTAAATATAAAATATAAAAAAATATAAAATGTTAATTCACAAATAAGCTGAAAATAAATTCTTAAATATTTGATAATCAATAATCACATCCTTATTAACCATCACAAACATTTTGCTATATACTGCCAACTTACTTTTAAACTAAACAAACCATTGGACATTAGGTCAAATGTTTTAATGATTTTGTTACTTTTTTAATTAGTACTTGTTAAAGACATCTAAGTAAAAGTTATCAGAGATAACTTAGATAATAATTAAGAGAAGCTATATTTATTGGTATTTTAATTTTTTAAATTGCAGATTAACCTAAGTTTCTATGATGGAACAATTTGTCACTTTTCATTCATGCCATATGTTGCAGTTTTCATAGTGCATAACAATACTTGTTTGTAATTCGTGAGATGGAAACACGATCAGACCAACCTTTGTGAAAATGAGCTGCTTGGAATGTTTATTCATGTTTGAAAATCTTCCTTGTACTACCTGATGATAATCTTATGAGAAAGATAACGCATTTTACAAGAACAATGACACTTATGTGTTTTCATGTGTGTACTTACGAGAAAGACGGGAGTGTCATGTGTTAACACCCTACTCCACATACTATTAAATATAATTACAGTTGGCTGGGTTTTCTTTTTGACAAGCCTAACATGTTATGCAGATGAAATCTTTACAGGCTATTTACACAAGTTCTTCCAAGGCTGACATGGTCATTTCAGACACATAGCCTACACAGTAAAGTGCACCAAAAGAATTGATGTGGATGTTGCAAAAATAAGATTTTATTGATGCTGTATCTTGAACACATATGCAAATGCTTTTTTTTATTTATGCAGTGTATCCTGCACACACTAAATTGTTTTTATTTTTAATAAATTCAGGTGAAACAATTTGAGAAGATAAAATTGTTCTATGTTGAACTGTACATACTAGATACTGACAAACAGAATATGATATGTGATGGGGGTCACATGCAGACATGACTTCATTTTAAGTCATCATAAGGTGGTGGGTTAAAGAACCACTAAATATGGTTTAGTATTTAAAATGTTTCACTTATTAAGCATAATATCTACATTGGAAAAATGGCAAACATTACTTGCACATATTGGGTAAGTCTTGCTTATCTGGTGTTTGTCTGAATTTAGTATAACTTCTGCAAATATACCCCAATGCTGAAATTCTACAAAGCATATGTTCCTATTAATGGCTATATCACACTGGCTTCCCGGTTAAAATAGTTTAGGAATCTTTACCTTATTGTAGAATAAGTCTCCCTGGGAACAAAACATTAAATGTGAAAGGGTACTTAGGTCTAAGAGTGATGAAACACAAAGTAAATAAGTTAGATTCCAGTTCCTTTGAGCTCTTTGGGAGATGCTGTCTTTGGGACAGTGAAAAAGAAAGATCATACAGCAGATTTAACACCCTTTCAGCAGATGTAAAGCAGAGGACAAATAAATGTGTGTAGATGCAAATGATTGTTACAAATTACATTTGAGAATAGCTCTTTTAATTGTTTGAGGAAAGAAATATTCCCATGCCACCTCTGGTGTGACATTAAACAGCGAGCTAAACATTTGAACAAAGATAATCATCTTTCATGAAGGGAATAAGGGTCAGCTTAAATTGACTTAAAAGTGATTTACCTGTCATTTATTATTGAAGGTTTGCTTAGATAACTAAATCTGCTATAACACTCTGGGATTTCTGTGAACAATGAAGTGCAAACCTACTTACACATTCGGCTCTCAGCTGGCAAACACTCACTTAATATACACCCACTAAGTAAATAGCTGCAACTCTCATACTATGTCAGTTTACAGATTGACAGAGCCAAGACAAGTGCAACCTGTTTGATTGTTTATATGACACGTATGACCTTAAATGACTGGTGTTCTGGTACAGTTGTAAGAACGCAGAACTAAACACACACAAGGTGACACTGGACTTCAGGACCTTTAGTGCACCCTCCTTTAATTCTGTGTTTGTGTTTATGTGTGTGGGGGCAATACTAAGAAACCTTTAGCCCTTCAGATGTGGGTTTACTGGTCTGTTTTGGAATATTGTCCTGTTTCATGACCCTATTTCAACTGAGCTTTAGCTGTCGGACTGATGGCCTCACGTTTGCCTTAAAGAACACTTTGGTATAGAAAGGAGATGATGGTCGAGTCACTGACTGCAAGGTGCCCAGGTCCTGTGGTTGCAAAAAAAGCCGAAATCATCAACCCTCCAAGACCATGCTTTACAGTGGGTATTTCACCATGGTCTCATCTGTCCATGGGCCATTCTTCCAGAAGTCTTGTTGTTTGTTTAGATGTAGTTTTGCAAACCTCAGTTGTGCTTCGTGTTCTCTTTAGACAGAGGAGGCTTTCTCCTTGCAGCCCTCCTAAATAAACTGTAGTACTTCAGTATTCTTCGTGTTTCATTGACTTTAACATTTAACATTATGGGTGAAGCTTTTAGGGTCTGAGAGGTAGGTCTTGAGTTGTTCTGTCTTGAATACTTTCCACTTGTAAATAATCTTTCTCACTGGAAAGTGTTGAACTCCAAATTGTTTGGAAATGGTTTTAGAATACTTTCCAGATTGCTGTGCAGCAAAAACTGCTTCTCTAAGACCACTGCTTATGTGTTTTTCTCTTGGCATTGTATTTACACACACCTGAATGTTCCAAATCACCAAACTGCCGAACCTTCGTGTCTGTAGACCTGCTGATGGTTAGTTTATCAGGGACTGGTGATTAGCAGCATCTGGCTGAAACTTAGCCTCTTAAACCATATGGGAGCAGTATGGGAGTACTTAGTATTGCCAGCATGTCTCTTTTTGGTTTCATTTTGTTAAATTAATAATAGCACAGTGAAAAAAGTTATATGTTGTTGTTCATTGAGGTTGTATTTGCCTAATATTAAGACCCACTATGATCAGATAATTCTTAATATGTTTTTACACAAAAATTAAATGAGGATGGTAATAACTTTTACATGACAATACAATGTGTCTATAGAGTACAAGACATAAACTGTGCAAATACGTGTATATTTTATAAATTATTTAACAACTAACATTAAATCTATATATACTAGCCATACAACAATCTCCAGACATTCAAACCATACTCAATTCACTTTATATAGCTGTATTTATTTCCTTCTTAAGCTACCCATCCAATTATCATTTACATAATGTGCTTCATTTTCACACATAGGTATGAAAGAAGAAGGCAACAAATATGTCATGTTTAGTTGCCTTTGCACAGCTTTGCTTATGCTTGTTTGTGCCAATGTGTATCTAGCTTGTTTTTGTCAGTGGAGAACAATCAGAAACCGCAGTCAAATTCCTTGTACACACTAAAAGGTCTAATGTTTCACAAATTACTCCATTGTTTTTAAACATTCTGTACTTTACTATTTACTGCAACAAACCAATTTACTCATACAAACTGTGAAATTGCTGGACTTTTTTTTAATTTAGCAAATTCCCCCAACATGGACAAGATAGGGCTGCACATAATTCATAATGAAGTCGTTTTCAGTCTCAGCATCATAACAAATAGGATAAATCTATGAGGATCCAATACTGTCAGAAACACATCAGATGGTCCATTACGGAACAGCTCCCACTCAGATGTCAAGTTTGCTGATGTTAGGACACTAACTGAGATGACAAAGATGTGCAGTTTAAACAATAACAAAACCAAGGAGGTTGTGAATTTATGAAGGAAACAGTTGAGCAACTACACAGCCCTTTGAATTGACAGGACACTGTAGTAGAGTGTAAGAACCTTCAGGTTCTCTGCATGGGGTCCACATCACCAAGCCTGACAGATAAGAACTATGGTGTTACACATTAAAGACATCACTAAAACGCCTTCCTTTCACCTTAACAGCTAGAATTTGGTCTTTTCTGTTCATGGCAGATGCAGAGACCCTAATTTGCACTTTTGTTTCTTCTAGAGCTGATTGTTGTAATATTTGGTTTTCAGGCCTGCCACTTTCTTGTGCTAGATGTCTTCAGATTGAGTCTTCGTTGGCTTTTTATCCAAGCTGTCCCTCTATGTCTCTGCTCCTCCCACCTTGCATCTGATTACACATAGCCAATTGCTTGCGTATGACACACATGAATCTAAAAGGATGGTCACACTGCGTTAATCGCACTTTGTACAATCATCCTGCAGGGGGCGCAATGTATCCTTGTGGACTGCTACCATCTACTGGTCACACGAGAAGCCTCAGTTGTTGACTGGTTTTCATTAAAATAACAACAAATTCATGAATGCATTTAACAGCTAAATAATAAATAATAGTATAAACATTCACTCACTATGACATTATGTGATGTTTTTTCAGGTATAACATTTGTAGGCTAGTATGTAGAGATCGTTTATTTTTTATATTTAATACTGCAGTTTAAATATAGACATTTCAGGGTACTTTTTTTTTTATTTCAAATATTCGTTTTTTTCACTGCGCCTGCGCTCCTTCTGACGTTCTGATTGGGTGAGACAATCAACCTGCATTTCTGGTCCGACCCAAACGTCGCTGCTTATTTTATCATAGACAAATTCATCTGCGCTTTATTTCATATTGTTCTCACGCCATGTCAGCGTCAGGGTTTATGCTCGTGGCCCTCGTGATGTCTCTGTGTCCCGGTAAGACGAAGGTTTACTTCGTATTTATTGTCTGCATTAGAGTCACAAGACAGGTCGCCATTATTTCTGTTGTCAAAGATAAGGCTGCTATCGTGGGCTTTTTGATAACTTACTTCCTGTCGCAATAAAAACAATGCTGTATCCTAACCGATGCTGAAAAAAATGATTTGGTCTCTTTATTTATTGTCTTTATTTCTCTGGCGGTTTTTTCATATTCCGTTGTGTTTGGGTGTTGTCACTAAAGGAGATTCCAGGTTCATCTTAAATCCGTTGTCATTCATCAAACAAAAATCTCTGGTAAGCCTCACTTTGACTACACACACACACACAACTACTGTACCGCCGTATCCATTTGCACACCAAAGCCCACATCTCTTTCAGTGTTGCTCCATGTATGTGTCATGTTCACTGTATAACAAAGGAACAGCCTGCAGTCCCACAGTCATTACAGTCCAACATTTATACATAACGGCACATTAAAGAAGAGCAGTAAAGGAAAAACACTGACAAGTGTTGCTTTATGTTTGAATGAAACTATGTTATCATAATTAATTGTCTCACTGTGGCTTCTCCTGATTAGGCACTAGACATATGTACAGAATGCAGTCAGATCCTCCAGCTGTCGACCAACATGATTTCAAGCAGAGATACTAAGGCAAGGGACTTACTCATTGCACAGTTTCACTTTACATTTACTGATCACACAACCTGGGTTTTGGGAAGTGTGATAATAAAACTCCACAAGCTATATGCAGTTGTGTGGGAAAACCCAGATGGATACCTTGTGTCTGTGCTATGAAGTAAAGGTGTCAGCACTAAACTACTTTGTCTTTGCAGGAGACCGTGTATGAAACGTTACATGCTCTCTGCCAGCATCTCCCAAGCAACCAGGCATCAGAGTGTGATTCACAGGTGAAGATGTATTTGCCAAAAATCCTGCAGCAAACACCTGGTCACCTCGTGAGTTTGGTATATGGCAAGTGGAAAAATAATAAATACTAAAGCCTCAAGAGATGTCTTAATATCATATGTGTTTTTATAGAAATCTGGTGAGACCTGTATGATTCTTGGTCTCTGTGCTGCCCACAAAGAGGAAGAACTGCTGACACCTTTACTTCATGGCACAGATAAAGACATATCCAGCTCTGCTCTTACCACAGCCATCAGTACCAATGTTAGTATGAGAAAAGAGAAATTTCATTTACAGAAATATTTATTAATATGCTTAAAGTTATACAAATAACCCTCTTACCAGCCAATCTTCCTCTCTAGGTGCACTTCAACCCAGCTTGCACTCTATGTCTGTTTATTATCAAGAAACTGGAGACCTTGCTGCCCAAAAATCTGACAGAGGTGAACTTTTTTTTGTCACACTGTTTTGGTTAAGGCAAATATCCCTCATCATATTTGACAACCAGTAAATGTCACAATCTTCTCTTCCTTGTCCTACAGGATGCTCTAATGAAGCTCATGGGAGATGTCTGCTATCTTGTACCTCGGAGTTATAAAGACCAATGTGATGATTTTGTCAACAAATATGGCGTACAGATAGTCGAATTCCTCTTATCATCTGCTGCACCTCACACAATATGCACTCTTCTGCACCTCTGTTTATTCGAAGAGCAGCCAGTTCCAGGTCAATCACACATTTATTGTAATACATTTGGCTATTATTTGTTCATTTATTGGATATGAATATTAGACTCTCTCTGTCTCACTAAGTTAATGCTCTCCTGATTTCCCAGAGGTGTTTTTCCCCTCCGACTGCGAGTCTTGCCGCACACTGGTTGTGCTAAGCCGACAGCACCTGGTTCTCAATGCCACTGAAACTCACACTTCCTCTTTCCTGCATTCTGTGTGTATCCATCACCCCAGTGCCATTCCTAAGGTCAGACCCATAGATTCCACCTATACTAAACACCCTTTCAAGCACAGGAACACAATCCTTCACAGCTCACTACAAATTTAAGATACATTAAACTTAAGCCAGCCAATAAATTAAAATGACTAACCATTAAACTCTCATTCCCTTTTTTTAGTGTGAGGCTTTCATCAACATCTACGGCCCCGAACTGCAGAAAGTGTTGGGAAAGCGGATGGATGTACCCTACGCTTGTGAAGTAAGTATAGGCTGTTTTCTAAGGAGATACAGTATATTTCTACAAGTTTTATATCCACAATAATACTTTACATGTATTAGGGATGTAAGTAGTCATTCATTGCTGAACGTGAACTTTGGTGACTAAAACAAATGTACAGGCAGATTTTTTTGTTATTTGTTTTTCTAACAGAATTTAACTCCAATGAGGCAGAGAGTAGACCCAATTGTATGTTCATGAACAAACATTATTCCTTGGTTAATTTTATCTGGATGTTCCATCCTGCAGAAAGCTGATCTGTGCATTCCCTCAAAGACGCTGGAGCCACTAGGAAATGATCGCTGTACATGGGGACCCAGCTACTGGTGCAAAGACCTTGAAACTGCCCTGAAGTGTGATGTAAGTTTAATTCAGTTAATGTTATCATTAATATCGCTGCACAGCATACATTGATTTTTTTTCCCAGTTAAATCTTTTGCCATCCTCAGAACATTTCACAAGGATCAAAACTGACCCAGAATTTACTCATCTACCTGGATTTTCAGAACTCCACTTAGAACATTGAGGTTTAAATTAGTTGTACTTTACACAAGTACTACCTATACCTACCGTTATAGCAACCATGTAATACTACAGGACAGTACGCTCAAGATCTACAAGTAGAGTTTAGATTAAATTATTCTGCACTAAAAACAATACAAATTTCTCTGTTCACTTGCACTATAATACTTGAAACTGCCTAATTTGTTTCACATCCTCTTTCTTTGCTTCTATTTGCAGAATAAGGCCTTTTGTGAAAAATACATGTGGAAAAACGAGTGAATCAACTGCAGCTCTCAAAACGTGCACACAAGGAACTGCTTTTTATTGTTACACAGATGTTAAATGTTTTATAAAAACAATGCACTGATCATCTTTGTTCATTCTAGGTTAATTATTAGTCTCATGCTATTTCAGTTGGTCACTGAGCTACAAATATTATGACATTACAGTTCACATAAAATGTCTCAAGACTAAAGCTGGAATTCTGTCTAAAATATCAGTTCCTAAAACAGCTGGTAATTTTGTGAACAGTGTTATTCTTTACATTATTATATGTATCTGAATGTGGAAAATGTTTGGAACTTTAAAGCCAAAAAGAGTCATGTCTGATTTTTTTTTTTTAATTCAGAAACTTACACATGGTAAACAGATAAAACGGGGGGGGGGAGGGGGGGGGGGAAAGACATTTACATTGATATATGCTTTTTGTTGATATAAAAAGTCTCATGTGCTCCTGTCACTAATTTTATGTCCTGTTATTGATCTTCAATCATTTAAATAGCCAGTTTATTTAAGGAATGGTGAAAATAGTTCTGGCCAGTCACACAGAGGAATCATTCCTCACTTACACCCCTGTGTGGTTGTTTGGGTCACTGTAACTCTCTTGTCTCTTCCAGATCTAGGAGGGAAAAATATAGATATAAGATAAACATCTACAAAACCCTGAAACTGGCTGCTGTACAGTACATTTTTTGTCAAATTAAAGACACAAAAAATTCAAAGAGTTGATAGATTATTTTTTTCTGTGCTATCTTCTGTTTTCATAGAAAGCTCTGCAGCATTTTACATTTTCCAACATTCCAGCTACAAACACACACAGACAAGGTGCAAGGACTTGCCTGAATGTAGGCTTCTGACAGAGTGATCATCTGTGGAAGAATGTCAGTCACCTGCAGGTCCTGCATCTCATACCACTTCCCTGTTCCCTGATTAAATACAAAGCCATATTATAGATGATGGTCAGTGACATTATTTGAAACCAAAACCACATTTTATGCATTTGTAAGTTGTTTGTCTAATGCGAAAGAGAAATCTGGACCATTTCTGAAATATCTGGCTGCAACCTACATGATGGAGAACATGTATTCTGTATGCTCCCTCTGTGGGTTTCCCATCATGCACTACGTTGGCGACAAGGTCATAAGTGGTGTTCTTCTCTGTAGTTTGAGCTTCTTCTGTTAAGTACTCTCGTAGGTCTACATTCCTATTAATGTAAACACGAAGTGACAGCATGAATGTCTCCTTATTTATATAGATGACAAAATAATTATCATCCTTATCACCACCATGTACTTACTTACCCCAATAGGCACTTAAAATATACAGCCTAGATCAAGGCTTTTATTTAATTTTACAGTACAGAAACAGCACTTACGTGATAGGAAAGTTGACAATTGTGGGGTTCTTTTCAACAAAGAAGTTGTTCTTTGTGAATCTTTTGATGCAAAAGACGAGATAGGGAGGCAGTTTGGTCAACTGGAACCTTTTGAGAAAATTCTCTTTGTAGGTTTTGTATTCCTAAAAAGGTAAATAAAGTTTTCAGATCTAGTGTGTTTAAATTAAAATACTGTAAATCTGGCATCTGAATAAAGCTGATGCAAAGATTATACACTTTGTTTTAGTTTTGACTCCTTTGTACCAGGTTCAATGTTTGTTTGTTTTTTCCCCAGTAGGCGAAGGATTTAATACCTTTTCTGTGCTGCCGTTGAACTTGGCCAGGATGTTAAACAGAGGGACCTGTGGGATTATAAGCTGCTCTTTCTCATCCTTGTACAATGGAGCTGTTGGAAGATCAAGGGTGAGAAACAGAAAGGTGGATTCAGACATCTGCTCCTGGTACTCCTGTGTCACAAGCAATGCCTCTTTCTCCTCAGGTGGCTGCAAAATTAGCATACAGATTATGTCAAAGAACTTAACATCATCTTCTCAATTTTAATCAGAAAAGTAACATTGTTTAACAAAGTGTTTGATTTTTTTTAACTCTAACCAAGCACTTCAGTTAAGAAATCAAAAAATTATTTTACCGTTAGTTACTTGATATCTATATATCTATATAGATAAATCTATTATCTATCTATCTATCTATCTATCTATCTATCTATACTATATTCACAGGTAGTTGATTAGTTCAATAAGTGACAAGCAGCAAACATACTAAATCTGGGTGTGGGAGTTTTTTGGAGAAGATCCGCATGGAACCTTGAAATGCTTTCGTAAGGATTGCTATAATGGAAGAAAGACAGGGGAGGACAGAGATCAGTTGTTGTTACTTTAGAAATAAGCCCAAGCAAGAAAAATGAAATAGAATTCCTACTAAATACAAAACTGTATTCTACTTTTATTTTTCAAAACACTACATTTATGATATTTCAATTACCCTTTTATAAAAATTATCATCTAACAGATAGGATTAAAACCTCTTTGTTTTTCCCCTACTCACAGGGCTTTTTCTTTGTGCCTCCAAGAGCACCATGCAGAGCATTCAAAAACCATGTCATGAAGTCGACAGCATCTCCTGCAGAACAGAAAAAAATCAGGACTATTCTCCATCGACAGCATGTGTAAAACCTGTTTGATGTGAATCCTATACTGTATTGTTGTAGTCGAATATGTCTGGAAACACAAATCTCACCTTGCTTGGTAATCTGGAAGTTCTTCTTGCTGCAAAGTACCACAGCCTGCAGCATCTCATGGGGAGACACATGGGCCTTGAAGTTTCTTGGATTCCAAAGTTTGCGCATCAGCTCACCAAACCTTTGCACCAAGAGGAACATTATGTCCCCTGGGGGCCTGCGGATGTCTTTGTAGTTTTCCTCTTCCAGGAAATAGTTGCGCAATGGTGGAACATTGGAAAAAGCCTGAGAAAAAGAAGCAAATATGAAATAGTTGGTCAAATTCAAAACACGTCCAAGTGAAAATAAGCTCCACTTATGCAGTTATTCATACCTGTAACACTACATTGGCGTAGTCATTTGCTTTGATGTTGTTCAGGCCCACAATGCCCGGCAGGTAAGTTGTGCCATCATAGGCTCGGTACAACTTACCCTGTTTGTCCAGCCCTGCAATGTGCTGCTTGGTGAAAGTTGGCTTCAGCACATACTGTAGAAGAGAGCGTGTAAATAAATTGCTAACAGAAAAGGTAGCTAACATGTTATAACATTAAAATCTCAATTTTTAAACTTACTGTGATGTCTTCTAATGACGAGTCAATAATTTCATAGTTGTCTGGCAAACAATAAAACTTGAGTGTGTGTAGATTGAGAAAAACATGATGGGTAAACTGCACACTGTGCGTGTAAGCATGGGACTTCAGACCTCTGCCTACAAGGAAACAAAAGAGTAAATCAATCTATGCTCAAGTCATTTATACCTGGTCAAAATGTCAGTCAATTTACCTACCTTGAAAGTATTTCCCACATATGAGACAGGCATACACATTAATGTGGGAGAGAGAGATTGAGCAGAGCTTCTCAAAGTCAAAGTCCAGCACACTCCTGAGGGATTGACAGACAAAACTGTGAATCCGCTGCGGTGCTACATAGAAGGCTAACTACTAAGCATTTTGCGCTAACATTTGCTATGAAATTTCAACTTTATCTTGCCTGTTTATGGTATCAAGATACGGGCAGTGGCGGCTTCGGCGGTCTTCCACTACACGTCCTCTTCCTATTTTGGCTGATACTGCAACATAAAGTGAAACAAAACGTGCAGATTCTATCCATATTTTTTGATTGTAAGCTAGCTAAACAAGGTAGCTAACTTAAGCGTTTAGGCTGTTATGGAACGATTGTTTTGATACACTGGGCATGCTAGAAGGGTGGTAAATTTTGTTGTTAGCTACAAAGTAGCTGCAATTGTTGACCCACCCGCGTGTGACCCGACCGACCTGGGAACAATTTGGAACATACGTATATCTAGCTGCTAATAACATAGCTACTGGCTAAATAAACGTAGGACATACGTTATATGTCTAACAAACGTACCTCGATCTTCGTTGTCATCGTCGTTTACCTCAGCCTCTCTTTGTCGCTTCAGAGAAACCATCACTACAGTGAGTTTGTGAGCTAGAAAACAACACAACAGAAAAGTCACAACTTTTCTTGAAAGAAATGAATGGGTCAACGCTGTGCGTGTCGAAACTCGCGGTACCTCGCAGTTAACGGACATAAGAAAACCTAACCCGGAGTTTGAAGCTGAGCTATTCAGTCAATGCTAAAATAAACAACACTATAAAACGCAAACTTACGGTAAAATCGTTTTTTAATTGAACTTACGTAACATTTGCTTTGTAATTTGTATTGTGTTCTCTTTTAAACTATGTTTATTTTTACCTAGTGTTTTTACGGCTTTGTAAACTCCGGAAATGTTACAGTTGGACAACAATATGCCTTTAGCTAGCATGTAGCTTTTTGTCAGTACCCAAGTAGAAAGTCGTTGCAAATCATTAGCCTTACCAGTTTATAAATACTGTAACGTTATTGGCGTTAGAAGTCTTTTTATTGAAATGGATGTTCTAAGAGACGATGAAGTCCAAGAGCTAAAATACAAACCTGGTGGCCGTTTGGATATGAGCCACGGCTTCCTGCACCATATCCGGAGGAACCAGATTGCCAGGTGATATCCTCAAATAATGTTAACGTTACTATTAACTAATGCTAGTAACTACAAGTATACAGTCAGCTAACTACTATTTCTAGAGCTACAGAGCTACTCTGTTTTGAGGAGTTCATCTTATAGTGAAGGAAAGTTCAGAAACGTGAGAGGTAATTTTTGACGGTGTGAAAATCCTTATTCTGGGTATTTGAGTTATTGTAACGTTTGGTCTTCCTACTCTGGTCATCCTACTCATTTCTGTCGGTATTTAATTTACTCCATTAAGACTAATTCCCTGACTAAATAAAAAAAATTAATTTGTGTTGCTCAGCAATTGCACAGCATGGCTCTGTACAAGGTTACATTTAGGCTAATTCTTTTTGTGAAATTAAGTAACCTTAAGGCAAATATGTGGAAACGTATATGACTGGGTTACTATCACAGTGTATTTTCTGGAGTGAAAATGAGAGAAAGATTTGAAAATGTGCAATACAATTGAATTAGGAAAAAACATAGGTGCAAATCACTATAAAACAAGAATAAAGTTTACTTTGATCTGTTTAAGTAATGTATACATTTCTAAGACATAACAACAATTATATTTTTTGTTCAAGAGATGACTATGATAAAGAGGTGAAGCAAGCCAAAGAGCTGCAACGGCGAAGGCACACCACAACCCCGAGACGACCACGTCGACCTGACATCCAAGTATACCATCCACGGCAAAGATGTAAGATTAATGTACCTCATTGTTCGATTTTTACTGATGACCATACATCTGCTAAATATAGTAAATAGGAGGTGTTTGTGCTCATTTTCCAGATGGATCCGAGCCAGGTGCTGGTACTGAGGCTGAAGAGTGGAACGAGAGTGGATCAAGCACAGAGACTGAGGCCCATGGCACAGAACTGTTTTGGCTTGACTACCAGGCAGAATCTGGTACCATTACATCCTTCCTTGTGCACAAGGTTAATGCATATGTTTGTTGTCTGATGTTTCAGAACTTTTGTGTGCTTGGGTCTACATTAGTTTTGTTTGGTCTTAATTGCTTGGTGTTCTTTCTGTTTCTAAAGGAGGATAAACCCGGGATGATAGCAGAACGTGTTGCACAAAAGAACATCTTAGATTCAGCCATGAAGGCAGCTCTAGAGGCTCGGATTCAAAAAGAAATGGACAAAAGACGAGACAAACGCTGAGTGAAATGAAAAGTAAGAACGTAGCGACAAAGAGGCTACAGGGACAGATCTGCGTAGTTCTTCTGAATCAATGCTGTTGATGATGTTGGAGCCATAATTAGGCACCTGATCCTGTACAGAGACTCTCAGCAGAGATCCAACGCCCCAGAATCAAGTTGGTTAGTAAAGGAGAAGAAGCAGCTCTTACCATAGACCGTGTGGTTGGGAGCTGATTTTCATGTTAATGTTTACTACGCTTTACTCTAAAGTGTTACCTGACACCCTGATTCCTCACAATAGCGACGTTAGACATCGTAAAATTACATTGACTTATAAAATTATCTTGTTGCTAACAGTTATATGGAGAAAGAAAACAGGATGTTGACAGAGCTCTGTTAACATTCTTCCTCTATTCAACATGTCCTGTGTATTTTGTTTTTGTAAAAAATAACAGGGTTTGAATAGACCATAAAAAAATGTGAGAATTAAGCTGTGTTTGTTGGAGTCCGGAGAGTTCAATGATAAGGCATTTTCTGTTTCAACTATGTTTCTAGTTTTCTCATTTTTTGAAAACTTTATTTTTAATATTGCAATTTTTTAAAGGGGAAAACTCCTTACATATATTCACATACATAAAGCTTTTTTTTTTTTAATTCTCCAAATCTGTTTGGATGTGGGTTTATGAAATTGAAACAGCCATAAAATCTAAATGTTTCTCTAGATATTCAATACACATTTAAACCTAAATAAGGAAAAATAACTGCCTTTTATGTTTTCAGCAGGTGGCAGTATTAACCAATCTCAACTATGCAGGCATATATATTTGGCCTCAACTGCTGTTCTTACAAACTGTCACATTATATTTATCATACAGCAGTCCACATTATCTATTAAGACATGACTATACAATTTATATAAATGGTTGTTTTTTGAATAAGGACTATTACACTAATATGTTTTACAAAAAAACTCACATAAGAAAACTGGAGAACTGAAGTGCTCTAGCAGCCAAGGCGAACATGAATGTTACTGATTTCTCTTGTGCTGGGAACCTATCTTTGTACTTTCTAAAATTTATCAAGATGTAATAATCCCTTAATTTAAAATGAAGAACTAAACCTTTAAACTGTAGGGTCACTTGTGCATAGTACTGGGTATGCTGCTTTTCTGACAATCAGTGGACTCTGCACAAGATAAGAAGTGGATGACTTTTGTGTCCTAAGCTAGGGTGAACTTTCACACAGAGTATCTTTACAAACTAGGCTTGCATTATACTTATATGAATACTACTATACTACTTGTAGAAACTTCAAAAAGTCCATCCCGTATTTATTTTAGACCTCAGCATGACATATTTTTCCGTTGATCATACCCTGCTTTGGTATTGGCTATTCTTTCATTTCCTTATCCACCCTGTAACCAGGAGGACTAGTTTTGTGTTGTTTATGTTTTACTGGCTGAAATTAACCCAGCAAGTTGGAACCAGTCCGATGCTTTAAACTCCAGTCAAATTCTTACTGAAACACACAAATATGTCACAATAAGGTTGGTGTAAAGGAGACGGATTTGGAAGGGTAAATCACAAACACTGACCAAACGAACCCCAGAAAACAGAAATGGAGAAAATAGTTCTTCAGCTTTAATACTAAAGCTATTGATGTACAATTAAAGAAACCTTCCATCCTGTTGGTGTAAAGTGGACATGGAAAGTTCCATCTCTTGTCTGTTGGGGAAAGAACTGAGTTGACTTGACATCTGACCAGACAAGCTGTTGATCTACTCCAGAGTAGGAGATTAATTCATTGTTTTCATTAATGCATGAAAATGTGCAAACTTCATCCTAAAACCACGTGGCCGGCCAAGTCTCCAGTTATGCAAAGCCCTGTCATGGCCCCTATCCTGCTATTGGTGGATTACAGACAGTCCCCTTAAGATTGTCAACACCCCCTCCCTGGTTCAGCATGTGACTGAAGTCATGAGAAAGGAAACACATTCCCATGTCACCTAATCTGCTGCTCACCAAATGATCTCTACTTTCTCCACCCTTTCTCAATTGGCTGACTATGACCCAATCACAACTCAGATATTTACATCTTTCACCCTTTGGTGTATCTTTGTATTAACAGATTATATAACATATAACTTGTAGTTTTGTTATTCACATTTTAAAAATGTCAAAGCATGAAGATTTCAGGATGTACCTGTTGGTTCAGACAGACTGGGAGTTACATATGTGACATTTGAATATAGCTTCAGCTGTTCATTTACAAGACACATATAAACCATCTCCCATTACACGTTGTGGGAAAAAAAACTCTTTTCTTCTGATTTCTGACCATCTTTGGTATTATCTTAAAAAAAAATTGCAATTCAGCAACACAAGCTCACTGAGCTTCACTACCTTCGTCTCATCATGACATACATTGCACTGCTAGCATTGATTTATTTATTCAGGCACTAAATGTTTGAGCAGTTATGCGAATATTGCAAACAAATCTTCATTGTTAAAAACAAAAATACACAATATTCACCATTCCAACTGTGTTAGCTCATTTTTGTCTGTGAGACTCTGTTTACATTGTGGAATGAATGTTTATATTTCTGTCATATATTTTCTGTCTTGTTTGTTAATGTTGGCAAAGACAGTAAGGTTCCAGGCTTACAGCACTATCTTGCACTGTCTCTTATTTTCACTCAGGTTTTGGTCCTCCTTGATTTTTGTAATGCAGTCAAAGTCCAAGTAAAGTAATTTACAGATGTTATGTAAGATACAATATTATTTAGCTTGGGCTGGGCACAATAGCAAACTGAGTCTAATCACACTTTATTAACTAAAGTCATGGTTTGGAGTTGGTTCATGGTTCTCCAGAACTACTGAAAACTCAGTTGCACAACTGAGTTGACAGTGACACAGGTTGGCTAAAGATGTTTGTGTAATTAGTTCCACCTTTACAACTGCCAGCAGGATGTTATCATGATTATTTTGTCTTGCTATTAAATAGCTCTAACACACAAACACACATGCGCACACACACAAAACTGCAAACTAAAGATATATTAATATTTCATTAGTTTTAAGTGCACTAGTGTTAACAAATTAAAGAGAACTCAAGTAGTTTATCATACATGAGAATATTGGTGCAAAAGTACAGTGGAAGGAGCAAAAGCAACACCTTACAAATATTGCATCAGCTGTCATCCAATCCTTGCAAGGAACCCCCACTGACCTCAACCAAACAGCTGATCTGCCTTTGCCCTTCTCACTGTTGTGCTCTCTAAGCATTGGTTATGAGAAAATAAAAGATATCACAAAACCTTATCTTGCTATCCACAATCTTTGTTCTAAATGCCATGTTCTGTTTTGTTGTCTGTAGTGCTTTGTTTAGTCTCATGTGTAAACTGATCACATGTCCCCACAGAGCTCTTTGTTGTGGGAACAATTCTCTCTTCTTTTTTAAGGAGACACAACAACTTCACCTGAGTGCCACAAAGATGGTAACTTTATAACATCAGTGCAAAAGCTGGAGATGGTGCAGTGTTTGTTTCAATTAAAACAAGAGTTGTGTGAATGTAGTGCAATTTTAGCGTTTCAACCCACTTTTACCATTGTAACCCTGTGCATTTCATCACCAAAAGCAACAACTGCAACGGTGAGTGATCCTTTCCATTCAAGGCCGTGGAAGTGTGTAGCTAGCACAACCCCCCACTATATACAGTTAAATATAGACATTTGAATGAGCAAGCTGCGGTAGTTTAACTGCACACAGGACATTAGATCTGAGCCTGATGATGTTACTTGAATATGGCTACTACTCATAACTGTAGTGGTGTACTTTGAGCTGGGTGATCCTTTGGAGACACAGGTTACTTTCAGACACTCTTTGGGGTCATTAAATGTCATTTATTTATTTCACGAGGAATCAAAGCTAAATTTCAGATGCACTAGATAAAACAAATGTCTTCCCATAACCATCTTAACCATCTTATGCCATCTTACTCAAGTCTGCCATATAATGTTGTCATGGGAGGTAAACATATTTAGAATGCAATTGCAGGTCTCCATAAAACTAAAAATTATGCTTATGCTGCAATTACAAGTGCAAATCATAAAATGTTCTCAATAATTTACAAAGCTGTCAGGATTTATGTGGCACATAAGTGAAATTAATAAATCTAATTAATATATTAAAAATAATACATAGAAACGAAATGAAAATAAGGCCCTTTGGATTATACGTTCAGCACACAAAAGGATAATTTTATGCGAAAAATCACCTTCAATGAATGAATTTCAGTGAAGTTACCACTGATCACAGATGTTTTATTCATTTATTTATTTCAAATCAACATTTGCTTTAATTTCTTCTCGTGTGTAGGTAAATATGTATGTAACACCACAACATAGCAAATATTTTGTTATCCCCTTGGGCACTGAGAGCAATGCCCAAACTTGTCTTTGTAGACATCCCACCTCCTACTGACATATGGTTCGTATGTCACTGGAGCCAGGATTATTGTAATCACTTCATTTGAAGGTTCTTGTGTGATATTGTTTCTGAACTCACTGATAATAATTCAAACCTGTATTCATCGTGCAGCTAATGAGTTTTTCACAGGGTTGATCGTAAGTTATTGTACTGGCCTTGTGACAATGTAAACAAATGAATGTGAGGCTTTATGTGTCCTTTAACATTAAGACACATAGATTAGACAAGTCCTTGCTTATGTTGTCCTTGAGCTTATCTCTCTCTAAGAGACTTCTTCTCAGACTCCCAAAAAATTTTGCTACCCCTTTCACACAGATATAGGGTTCATGAATTTAACAACGTTGTAAGATAAAGAATGACTCAGCAAATTCATACCTATTTCAGTAAAAAAAGTTGTATTATTCTCTTTTGCATTTTCTGTGTTCATACTTAGAAATCTCTAACATGCTACGCATTGTCATCATTAATTTTATTTAAATTCATTTAAATTTTTACATTCCTGTGTTCTGTGTTAACTGCGCGTTAAGAAACCTCATCTGTTTTTATTTTCTATTATGTTTCTCAAGGCTTTATATTTTTTTTTTCACATGGAACAACCGTCATGAACATGGTGTAGCATTCATTATTATTCTTGAGTAACGTATCAAAGTTGCACTTCCATTTGCACAAAGAATTTTGTGCTTTACTTTCTGGGTTTAGTGTCTAACTTGAGAATCGGCTTTTTAACACCTCCATATATAATTAGAATACTGTTTTGTTACATGAATGCATGCTCACACCAAAAGATCCCTTTGTACAAGAGTCACAATGCTATGTGTCAGAATGTACCGTGAGAACTGTTCACACAGAACTGTTCTGTTGTGTCTAATACAAGATTAATTTCAAAAGCGTGTAAATGCCTCCAGCAGTGGAGACAAAGGTCACTCAGATCCAGTTGTCCCTGTACAAATCAACACAGCAAACTGTCTGCATGTTAAATATGTCGTAATGCCTTAAGTTGTTAACTGTGTAACTTTTAACTTTAAACCTAACCACGAGCAGTTAACTGTAAAGGTAAGACATGAATACAGCCACTGTACCTACAAATCATTAGATTCTATATTATAAGACCTCCATTGTGCTATTTATTATTAAATTGATAATTAAAATACAAGCATATATAACATATATAAGCAACCACCACTGCACCCTACTATACACTTACTTATTAAGCTGCCTTTATATTTACTTAGGTATACATATGTACCCTTCTTTCTCACCTATTGCTTATACATTACAGCCATGTCACTTTTGTCCCTTTAAGCTTGTCATTGTGAATTTAGTTCTTGTCATTTTGTGCAAGTAAGTTGAGAACTACGACAAACCAGTCAATTTCCTTGTATGAATAAATATAGGCTAATACAGTGGATTCTGTTTGGTTGCACCTGGAGATTGGAAATTCAATTCAATTCTAAACAAACCATGCCTTATTTAGTGAGGGGAGAAAATATTTTATTTTTTTTGTGGAGACAGTATAGATATTCTTCAAATTTCACAATACAAATGCCACAAACTGCCTCCATGGAGAGAGATAAGGAAGGATTTCCTTCAATACTCATTACTTTTTTAAAGCCCAATTAATTTGTGACCCCCACACTTCAAAGATGATAAATTCCACTAAGTTTGAAGGGTATAAAATGTTGTTAAAGCTTGTTATTGCATACCACAAAACAAATAATTTAAAAAAAACAAAACAAAAAACAAATATTCAAATGTATTTGATTAACAGTATGGGCTGAATTTCAATTCTGTCTGAGTTGTAAACAAAGTTGCACACTATGGTCTGACTTTGGAATTTTTACACAGATATTGTTACCTAGAATTCATTCATATTAAAATACTCTGAATCAAACTAAAATCTACCCCATAACCACTAAAAAAAAAAAAAAAAAAAAAAAAAAACAACGACATTTATAAAAAGAATTTTTTTAAAACACACACACACACACACAACAAAAACACATTTAAGAGACAAAGACATTTGAATGGAGTATTAGTTTATTACAGAGCATAAGGAAAGTACTCAGTCTAGACATGAAGCATAATACAGTACGAGCTACTTGTTCCTTTTGAAAGATGAACGCATGTTGGTAGGAGGAAGAAAGAAGGAGGGAGGTAGAGGAAATAGAGGAAATAGAAAGGCACTCTCACACTTACTGTAGCCAACGGGATGACTGTCGAGTGGTAAAAGGGAACAAAACCAAAACTATCCAGAATGGAAGGCTATGTAAACAAGGCTGGTTTCTCTGTACTACACCAACCAAATGTTGCCATCCATTAGACTGAGACTAGCTAAAATCCAAAGACTCGCAGACATGTTAATGGAATAAAAACCTGACTCACCTAAAAAGTAAGTCCGGCAGTCCAAAAATAACTAGAGATTGCAAAGCAAGTATGCCTAAGTCATTAACAGTAGCCAGTGACACGATCGCATTGAGGCAGACCAAAGCTTTTCTGTACAACACTCTGGGTCCTCAAGCAAAAACACCGAAAACGATCAAGTCAAAAGGAATTCAAGAATCAGTGTTTAAAGCTGCCTTCTGAAACATCAGCTTCTCTGTATCCACGCAGAGTTTCAGAGAACAAATAAATAGTGTTGAAGTTTGATTCCAAGCCAATAAGACTGGCAAAGAACAGACCCCTTTAAGAATAAAGATGGGAACCAGGTTTCTCTGTAGCTACACCTGCCATCAGTACACTTAAGGAGAAGAGTCTTCTGTCACTTCAAACCATAAACAAGGCAAGTAAACTACGTTTAAAAAGGACTCATTTTAAGTTGAATTTCAATGCATAAACAAACCAATTTTCCATTGCTATCAAGTATAACCAATACCTCTGCAGACCAGAGAAGTGACATAGCAGCTTCTGACTTTTCTGTATTACGTCAGAAAACAAGGGTCTGCAGAGGTATCTGAGGCTTCATGCTCATTTGAGAGCTTGAATAATTAGGATTTGGCTTACCCCTTTATCCTGCAATGCATAGCATTTTAGTGAAATTAGAGCCACAACCCTTGAATTTTAATTGTGCCATTCTAGCGTCCTCCACAAAGACAAGGGAATAAAGCTAACAAAAGGATAAAGAACAACAGGAATGTTTGGAAACAAGCTGAATGTCATTAGAAAAGGTACCAGACCACAATACCATCCAATTATGGATTTATACTTGACATAAACTGACTAAAAAAAAAAGGTCTCAAACTCCTTACGTCAGTAGCACCGATGAATTGAGAGGGGTATTGCATATAGGCTAAAATGGTACCATCATGACACAGAAAACTGACAATATTGATGTGTGGAATGCCGAACAGAAAAGCTATTCACGGTCTATCACAACAAGAAGCAGGGAAAGAAGCAAGTCACTGGGGAATTATGAAGTACTATGGGGCATGAGTTCATGGAACCCATTCATTTCTTTAAATATCAAGTTTGAAGCATGCCTCCTAGGACCCAGCATGATACTGCAACCAGCAGGAAACCATAACAAGACAAAGATGGAAAGTTGTGTAAGGAAAGGAGTCATGTGTTTAAAAAAAAAATAAAAAAATACCATTACTATGAGATAGATAGGGCATTTCACCCCCGGAACCTTGGAGGCTTCTCTGTAGTATACACCAACAGGCCTGGGGGGAAAAGCTTAACATGTTTAGTATTTTAGTTTTTTGGGCACCTCCCATGGGAAGGAGTCTCGGCCAAAGTGGCCATATGCTGCGGTCCTCTGATACATGGGTTTCTTCAGATCCAGCTCCCTGGAATACATAATCAAAATATTCAGCAGCAGCCACACCCAGCAACCTCAGATACACGCAGCCATAATAACACAGGCAAAACACTGACAGGGGAGTGTCAAGAGCCTCACACACAAAATTTAAAAAAATAAAAAATAGCGTTGTCAGAGCAGGTGGTAAAGCAGGAAACACAGGGAGCTTCAAACACTTACCCTCCCAACCAAACTGGATAGTGCAGCTTGCAGATGGAAACCTCTCATCAGATTTACAAAAGCACTTTTATCTAACCAACCAAGGCTTCCTTACGTCAGACATACACATCTGCACAAATAAGCCTAGTTGAAGAGTGCCGCGTATTATGTCATGCATTTAAGTTGAAAGATGTATGGCAAACTCAACTCTTGATTTCATCACAGGCCTCAAACTGAATTTTAGCTGTTGCAAAAAGAAAGCACTGGCTCTGCACAATTTTCACAAATTAAATTAATTCAAGATCCTGGGTGTGACAAGTCAAAAATAAACAATCTAGGAAACAAGAAGAAGCCAGGTTCTGCAGTTTCACCGAGTAGCAGGTGGATTCAGGGGTTATACATTACCTGACAATTACTCCAGGGCGAAGATCAAAGTTCTTCTTCACAATGTCAAGCAGCTCCCTCTCACTCTTGTTGGAGGTTCCGTAGTGGAAGATAGAAATGGAGAGGGGGTGGGCAACTCCAATGGCATAGGACACCTGATACAGTAGAAATATGCAAGTTTTTTTTTTTTTTAAAAGAAGTTAGGTACCTCTTGCAGCCAATCATTAACCCATCATTCTCAGTAGTTTATGATATTGCCACTTACTTGTACCAACACTCTCCTGCAGAGCTCAGCTTTCACCAGAGATTTGGCTACCCAGCGTGCAGCATAGGCTGCAGAGCGGTCAACCTTTGTGTAATCTTTCCCGGAGAAGGCTCCACCCCCATGGGCTCCCCAGCCTCCATAAGTGTCAACGATGATCTTACGGCCGGTAAGGCCAGCGTCACCCTGTAATCGAGAAATAGACATTATACAGACACCTCACAGGCTAAGTAGTTCCCAAAAGTCACACCCTTCGAAATTTACCTGTGGACCTCCAATGACAAATCGTCCACTAGGCTGCAGGTGGTAAATTGTGTCATCATCCAAATAGATGCAGGGAACAACAGATTTGATGACTCTCTCTTTCAGAGCATCTCGCATTTCTTCCAGGCAAATATCCTCATCATGCTGAACAGAAATAACAATTGTGTGCACACGCACTGGGAGCATGGCACCACGGTCTTGACGGTATTGCACAGTAACCTACAAAGGTAAAATTTGAATGAGTAAAAATCCCCCAAAATAATTAAATTAAGAGAATAATAAGAAGTTTGCCAACTCTACCTGGGTCTTTGAATCAGGACGAAGCCATGGCAGGGTGCCATTACGTCGCAGTTCAGCCAACTTCGCATTCAGTTTGTGGGCGAGGACGACTGTGAGAGGCATACACTCCTCAGTCTCATCAGTGGCATATCCAAACATTAAGCCCTGTTCAGCAAGGAATAGATGTTTAAAAGTTAATTGACTAAAGCACATAAAAAAAAAAAAATTAAATAAAACCCCACCCTTCAGTTATTTCAGAACACACATAACAGACTACAATGTTATTACTACCACTACTGACCTGATCCCCAGCTCCAATGTCCTCCTCATTACGGTCAACGTGAACACCCTGAGCAATGTCAGGAGACTGCTGCTCCAAAGCTACAAGTACATTGCAGGTCTTGTAGTCAAAACCTGTACATGATAGACATAAGCAGATTAAATCACCTTTCACAATAAACGTTACCTCAGACAACTCATAAAAGATGCACAACTACAGCATACTACACCTTTAGAGGAGTCATCATATCCAATTTGGCGGATGGTGTCACGGACAACCTTCTGGTAGTCCACTGTGGCGTGTGATGTCACCTCACCGGCCAACAGGATCATGCCAGTCTTTGCAACGGTCTCTGAAAGAGACATTACAGATAATAACCACGTTGTTAAACGTTGTTATTCCTCCTTGACAGTATTAACAGAAGACTTTTGAACAAAAAAAAAAAAAAAAGTCTTACCACAGGCAACTTTGGCATCAGGGTCCTGTTTGAGATGGGCATCTAGAACAGCATCACTAATCTGATCACATATCTTGTCTGGAGAGAGAAAACAAAAAAACAAACAAAAAAAAAAAAAACACACAAGGTAACTAAACGTTAGTACCAACAAAACACTGCAGCGCAACCAGAGCCCTGTATCACGTTAGCGCAACCGGTCCGGCTCGTGCTCGGTGGGAGTGGCTCAGTGTCCCTTCACAGACGCCATTTCAGCACATGTGGTAGGGAGGAGAGAGCGCGCAAATAACTGGGACTGGGAAGTAAGCGTGATAACCTTAGAAACAATGGATTTGGTAATCAAGAAATGTTGAGAATGTAACAAAACTATCCTATACGGTTGTTGGAGCCGGGGGAGGACGACGTTACCGGTTATTGTGCCCCAGGAATAGCCCCAGACGATTCGGCGTGTCCAGAAAAATGCTTAATAAACAATAAACAGTGATATTACAGCCATATTGGCGTTTGAGTAACGTTTGCAGTGAATGTCTGACCAAAATATTAACACTGACACATCCAGTGACCGTGGCCCACAGGCAACATCATTTATTTAGCAAAAATCTGCTAGCTAACACTAGCTAGTAGCGCATGCTCTTGAAGCCGGCCCAGTCACATTCACACAACGTCAGCTAACTCAAGTTAGCGGAAAAGGCCGTAAATGTGAATAACCTGAACAATGTCTATCCTACTCCGTCCTATCAAAGCGAGGACGAAGAATTCGAGGAGCCAACAAGGAAGTAAAAAAACCCTTGTAAATTACTAAAACTAATACAGTCAAGACAAATGGATTAGAGCCCGGTACGTCGGGTCTTACCCGGGTGCCCTTCTCCGACCGACTCTGAGGTGAACAAGAAGCAGTCCTCGTCAATGATGGAATTATGAAAACCATTCATCTGTCCGTTCATCATTGTTAAAAACAGTTGCACGAAATTTTATAAAGGTCACAACGTTGATATGAGGTTAACTGTAATTTTCTTTTATTAATAATGCCTAGAGATTTTTTTATTTTTTGTTTTTGCGCTGCGCTGCTCTCCCAAAAGACACTAGCGACTTTCTGTATATCGACCCTCAAGCCTGAGCCTCATGGCGCAGAGCGCTTGTATTTATTCTGTGAAGTCAGACGCTCTGACGTCACGAGGAGGCGGGCCATACCGTTCAGCTATTCAGGGGTTGCAGCATAATGTCACCAGGAGTGGCGGCAGTCATCAGACAGGCCCACTGCTATTAAAATGTTACAGTGACTCGAGGGCCCAATTGCTTAACCAACACCTTTTACCTCAGCAGTAACACGTAGTGTCTGCGTATGTAATTGAGTGGTGATGTATAATATCAGGTCATTTGTGATATAGGCTATAAAGCTTACCATTATTAAATCATTGTTGTTATAGTGGACTGTTAAGCATCAAAACGTTTGACTTATAACATGTTGCCTTCTTTAATCTGTACTCGCAGGTCCATACTTCTTGCAGTTGTTATCTTATATTCTTAAAGCCTTGATACCTCAAATGCTAACCCTGCCTTAACCAATTCCTTAAAACTGGACCCAGCTTCCGGAATGATCAAAAAATAAAAACCATACAACATGTTGGGTTTTGATTCTGATTCCTGCATACATACGAGCATGCGCCTGAATTTTTGTCCATTGTTGCTCCCCAGAGTGATCTTTGTGTGTGATGTTTTTTTTTTTTTTTTTGTCATATGGGCCACAATGTACGAGATAATAAAACAAATGTTTCCTAGAAAACATTATTTGGATTTGGTATAATCCAGTACCAAATTTATTTATCTGATATGTTGTGTTCATTTAGACTATCACAAAAACATCAAAACATGTCCTGCACTGCTTAAAAAAAAACAGATCAACTTGTAAATACATTTGCAACAAAATGGAAACTTGAATGTGGTTAAAAGAGCATGAGGCTGAGGATGTTATATCTCAAAATACTAGATTATATTTCTCTGTGGAAGCTCCTATGTTCCTATTTCACTCGAGGCACTGTTGTGTAATATAATCAATACCTTTTATTGTGAACATGTTGTACCTCTGTAGGATGCAGATGGGTTTAATTAATGTCACTATGAGGACTGGCGTATCTCCAAAGCATCCCTGTTTTATATATTTCAAGACACTAACTGCCTGAAATTATTTCTGAGAATATTTGTCGTTAAAATTTTGGAATATGATATTTAATTCAAAAGTTACGTCAAAAAAAGGTGAAAAACACACAATGAAACTGGGACTTAGTAGTTACAAGTTTCAGGTCAGCCTTAATCTTCCCATTTTTAAGAAACTTGATATTATTGTGTGGCATGTCAGCTTGACATAGCACGAAGGTGTGTGGCACACAAGCAGTGTTGATTCAATCTAAGCCTGTTGTTACTTGACAAAACACAGAGACCAGATGTGCTTACTGACCTACTGTGAGGAAATATAACACGTTGACCATACTATTACTGAAGTCAATACTCAGTCACTGTGAAGGTTAAATAACCAACAATCACTGTTGGGTAATATTTATTATCCCCATGTCAGATAAAGCATTACTACTGTGTGTGCTGGAGAGGGTTATTCCACAGATTGACTCATATCACAAGGTCACTGAAGGTGAAAAAAATCAAAGGTTCCATTCTGCCTGCAAACAAATTTATCTACTGGAAGTGAGATCATTTCGATTTTGCAATTCTGATAGAATAGCCAAAATCAAGATTCTTCACACTGCAGCCCCATTTGTATATTCAGCCTGTGTCTTTGTACTCAATTCATTTACCAGTATTAATCATTGCTTGAACTTATGGTATTTAGTCTCACTAAAGCGACTCAATCCCTGGCCAGTGTTGCATCAGAATGGCACTGTCAGCATGAATTTGCAATGGTGGACACTTTCTTTTCAGAGGGCCAAAGCATGATGCAAGATGCACCTGATGTTGCCTCCTCCAGGATGTGTTGTTTACGACCCACATTTATTAAAAAAGTGTAAAATAGAAAGTAACTTCCAGCACAAACCGTTGCAAGTCACTTAAAGGTGAATGGTTAAGATTATAAATAGATGACATGGACTGACGGTTTACTCTAGCACTTTTAATCAATAAATTAAGTTTAATTTATTTGGGTAAGTGATAACTTTTACCCAAATAGAGATAATGCAGAGATAATGGATTTTACTGTTGTTGTATTAATGACCTTTATAGTAACTAGCTCAGGGAGATATTGACTGCACTTATTTGTGCAAACATTTTATCATCTCAGAAGGCATTCTTTCAGGGCATAACACTTACCCTAACCCAAACCCTACCCTAACCCACCCTGACTTAATTCTAACCATCACAACAAAAATATTTATCCACACAACCATATATTGTATAGTCTTATATAAACATACTGTACCTTTCAGTAGAAAAATCTTAAATCATGTTGTTCACCTCATGTGTCACTATGGCCAGTTGCACAAGAAAAAAACAGATAATATCTATGAAGAAACTCAAGAAACAGACCACCGTTTGAAAGGGAGTATATATTTTTGTTATTTGGACAGATTTGCTCTAGTTTTGGGGAGACAAAGCAAGCAACCCTTGAAAAAACGTATTGTCTCACTGTTTAGATGAAACCACCCTTACGTGCTAATAATCAATACCTCATAAGCTTGCTTCATTTTTTGTCACTTTCATCAACAATTATTCAAGCAACTGTAGACTAAATACAATAACATTAAAACAGACATTTGATTTGCATTTACTAAAATGGAAACATATTTAATTAACAGAAATCCAACTCTCTTCACTGTTTCAAATACAAAAAGAACATTCTCAATATTATGTAATATTGTATTTCTTTGAAATAAATTTCTCTCACTGGCCAGCAGAATTCAGGCTCAACAGATTGACAGTCAAATAAGAAAATAAATACATAATCTAAGTAAAATAATTTGTGTCATAGATTGTCTCCTATTTTGTTTTCTACCATACTTTACATATATACTTCTTCTATTTTAACCACAGAATTACAAATTATTAACATTCATTAATGAACATTTTTCATTAACATTACACAATAGATAATCACTGTTCAGGACTTGTGTACTGATCATACTTATCTAACTTAGCTAAAATAGGACAAAGTTCATACAATCTTTTTAAAAACATGTTACTCTATTGAAAACAGACCTAAGAAAATACATGACTGCACTATGAAATTTCAGATTTATGCAAGGATTACTGTCCTGCATTTAATTATTCCAACTATCCAGCATTTAATTAATCCAACATTTATTTAGTTTAATAGTCATAATGTCCATATTTTCTAACAATTAGATGGCCACAATTATGACAAAGAGGAGTCAAAAACAGCACTTTACGGCACAAAAATCACAGTACAGGAATGTACAGTATGTCCAGCAGCAAACACAGTCATTCACGATTCATTGCCATAGCTACCTATCGACCTACACACACACACACACCTAAACCGTCATAACTGTACACAAACACACATACACATTCATAAAAACACTCAAATACAATAACTGATTCCATACACACACACACACTGTTACAACTACAATGTACACTGCCCCATGCTAATAGCCCAAAAGTATAACATGTCTAAGATAATGCATCCAAGGTTACACAACAATGCATCACAGCTACCATGACTATTGTCACTACAAGCAAATCATCAGGATCAGTAAGGGAGGATCTGAGCTAAAGAAAAAGACAAACACATAGCTAACTGAAAAGCGAATGTAAAAGGAAACAGGCAAAAAAAAACATGTAATGTATTTGAAATATCACATTAGCACTGTGATACTTCACAATATTGGAACACATCAGTGGTGTATCATACTACTTACAGTATAATACTAAATGATGTAGTAGCTCTACATAGTAGAGTCCCTGCTCAGTTGCCCTACAAATTCAGATTGAAGCCTTGATTGCTTGCTTCTGTGTTCAAAACATCAAGAAATAACACCAAAGGATTTAATAAATATTGAAAGGGAATCAAAGTACGTATTTTTTTTGTTTTCTGGGTAAATTAGTAAAAAAAATAACATCACTTCTTTGTTGCCGCAAAAAGCAGACATTAGATAAGGCCTATAACTCACACAAATGTGTACATATATGTGTGTAAAAGTAATACACATTGGGTCCCATATTACTGTAGTTGTTACCACTGTAGTTGTCCCAGCAGACTTAGTGGCCAGCTATTAATCAACTACTTTTGGTATGACAGATATGCTGTCTCAGCTAACAGCTAACCTCCCACACCCATCATCCCACTGCACTGATTTCGTGGTCTATTTAAAGGCCTTTGCTCACACATTTGCGCTCTGCACTGACATGCTATGCTGCTGCGAGGGCTAGTGGCAGGGCCCCTAAAATGTCACTCTGCACCTAGTTTGGTTCTGCTCTGTTTTTATGCACCGTGAAGGAAATTTAGGCCTTCAATTGATAATTTTAAATGCTCCCTGGGTGTTATGTATCATGTCGCTGTTAAATGCCTACTGAATTTCCAGAGCAGGGAATATGTATTTCCTAACACAAGATGTCAGCTCCCTGTACTGTCCACACCTGAGAACAGACAAAGCCAAAGATAGTACAAGTACAAGACAAAGTTAAAAGTTTATAAATAAACATCTTAATAAAACAACTCAAGGCAAAGTAAGCCTTCTGGCCAGACCAGATGGCTGTTCCTGAAAAGAATGTCATAATTAACTGCAATTTTTCTTTATAGAAATCATACAGTGTATTAAATGTTTAAAATAAAAAACACAAAAGTTGGCTATGTGACCTGTAACAACAGCAGCATTTGGCAGTTTATCACATGGACGAATCCTCCACGTTTTCATCCTTCTTCCCAGATCCACATGCCTTGCTGCTGCCCTCTGCTGGCTGTCCTATGAACGCACGCTCACCTGCTATGGTGTTGGATAAAGAAGCAGCAGTGGCACTGAGCTCTTTAATGTTGGCTTGTGCAGGGCTGCTGGAGCGGCTGTGGCTGTGGCTGTGATGCTTGTGGTTCTTGCCCTTATGTGGACTGGGAGTACGGGCCCTCGTCTTCATGTGGACAGTGCTGTCATCTTCAGAGCTAAAGTCTGAGCTGTCTGAAGAACTGGTGTTGAGGTCTGAAGTGGGAAGCTGGATCTGAAGATAGATGGCAAATATTATAAGACTGAGATGGAGGATGTTAAAATTGGAGAAAGAGAAGCAAAGAAAAAAGCATAGAAAAAAGTGTAAAAGATACATAACATCAGCAGAAATAGCACACAATCAATGTGATATCAGTCTCTAAGTCATCAAGCTGTTCATTGATTCAACCTCAAAAAAGCAGTGCCAGAGTTATGATTACCTGAAATGGCTCTGTTACACCCACTATGCTGCTCATGTTGTTGCTATAGTAACCCAAGATAAAGTCCCCTGAGCCTTTGGGCAACTCCTCTTCAGTAAAGATTACCTGCAAAATAGTTAGTGAAAGATTTTTTTCATGTGAAAGATTTTTTAATGAGGCAAAATCCACATTTATTGAGATTACCTCATGCTCCTGTCGAAGAAAATCTGCTTCTTCTTGCTTGGCCCAAACATATCCCACATAGTCCTTGTGGTGTTTAAAACCCACCTATGGGGGAAGCAGCAACATGATTAAACCTGGTAGTTTAAAGAAGTAAATGTTTTTCACCAACTGTCATAGCAGTAATATAGTAGAGGTTACCTTGTACAGCCCTATCCAGTCCCAGGAGCTGCGGGAGTAGTTGGGCGCCAGTTTGAATTTTGCTGTGGCATCAGCAATGCTATTCCACTCATCTGCCACTATGATTGTGACCAAGGGAATATCCACCTTGTATTGAAACTACAAAAAACATTCAACTTACATTTAAATATTTATACAGAGTTTCCTGTATAACATTTTAAAGATGGAAGCACCAATATTAGCAAAGTGGTGAAAGTCATCTTTATGCACCCTTGTTTGTCCTACCTGCAGGGTAAAGATGGAGGAAACTGGTTTGTGGTCACTGACGGTGTATTCCATGTGACTTCGGTAGCCGTGCTGTGTCACTTTGGTCCCACTGGTTAATCCTGAAACGGACCCAGGCTTACCGGCGCTGACACTGGGAGGTGCAGTGGCTCGCAGGCACCACAAAATCCGATCCGTCCAAGCCGGTTTGCGCTTCTTTCCACTGGGATGTTGACAGAAACAGAGGCAAGAACTTAGAAAAGAGAAAGATTTTTCCTAAACACAATTTTATTTTAAAAAACTACATGTAGTAAAAAAAGAAAAGCACTTTCATGTGTCCCCAGGCAAGTGAGAACCTTTCAGAAAGGAGATAAAGGAGTAACATCTCCTGAGCTATCTGGTCAGTGACCTAGAATTAATAACAGCAACCCTGGCAACACAAACCTTGTGTCATATGTATTTGTTCCAATGTCAAACTTGTAGGTTGGAGGGAATTTCAGTGGTCCCTCTTGGAATCCCTCCAGCACAGTCTCATTATCCTTGGCCATGTTGAGCTGTAACACAGAAAATTAGTAGACATCTCACACTGAGGATTTCCTTTTGGCACTAGCAGTGCACCCTTCCCGTTGCCCTCTAGTGGCATAACCTGCACAGTGCATAGTGTGGCAGAACAGAAGACATTTTTTTCAAATGCTTTATTAATTTTTTTATGTCATTTTAGCTATTAAAATAACAAACAAGTTAAGATTTTAGTACAGGTTTTATGGAAAACAAGCCTGGCAAATATTTATAAAGTAGACTTGAGACTACAAAGTAGACTTCAAAGTAGTAGTAGTTATTCAAATATTAAAAACCAAAATAATGTAGAGGCACACATGTCCATGGTACAAGTTGCACATAAATACCACATGAAGAGGAAATTAGTAAATTTTTAATCTAATATAAATACAATCTCCATTTTTACCTGATCCTTTTCCCACAGTATGGAAAACTTGTTGTTATCGATGGCTGATTTTACCACTTGCATATCCAGATCATCAATGCGAAAGTTGAGATCACCAAACCAAAACACCAAGCTGTTTGAAAAAGGAGGAAATTTACAATAAGTATACACACTTGAAAGTTTATCAGGTACAACTAGCTGAAACAAATGCAGGCTAACACAACAGTCTTAAACATTGTACGATCATTTGGAGCAATGTTCGTCACACACATAGCAGAATACAAATGTTTTATCATATTTTACTACTTATCAGACAGCTACATTTAACTAAACATCTATGTGTTTATGTATGCTGACGTACTCATGGTCAAGAACCCCAGTGGCAGTCTGCCCCTCAAACTGCTGTTGCTGCAGGATGCTCTCAAAGTCCTCCATGCGCTGATCTGAGTTTTCCATGTGAGCTGGGAGGTGGCAGTTGAGGAAGCAGATTGTGTGACCAAACACGGACATGCGAGCACTCACTCCACCTTTATTTCCCTGTAAAACAAGAGACAAGCAAAGGGCAGAGGTAATTTAGGCATGCGTACATACGCACACACACACACAAACACACACACCGTATATTAAGAGAGAGAGAACATGTTTGTAGGCATCTAATATTTCCCCAGAAGCAAAAGTAAGTGATTCAATCAAAGACTTAATACATTAAATACCGTCAGTAATGGAGAAGTCTAAAAAGAAATTTGTGGGTCAGTTTTCACTGTACAGTGTGTGTCTCAGACAAACAGGATGTTGACTCATTAAGCATGAGTGAAGAACACCATAAATTTTTAATGTTAACAATGAAGTGCACAGTGGGGGGAAAGGATGGATCTTGCCACTGTTCTCCCAACTGATCTGACTTGCTAAAGAACAAAAGATGCTTTACTGTAAAATATGCAGGGTGTGTGTGTTTATTTATGCTCACACGAGATAGGCAAAAGCAAATTTGTACTTAAAAATAAGAGCCACAAAACTGCAGCAGTCAACCAGTCTTCATTTGTTAAGGTACCTTGACCCTGCCTTAGAGCATGCAATAGTATTTAAGCAGCATGTTGCAAGAAACCTATTTTCATCCTCTTTCAAAGATAAATGAGGATTGTAGAATAAATTCCTCGAGGTTCTGTAGTGGCATGCTTTTTGTTATGGTTCTATTTAAATTTCATACAATTTAATACACAATAAAAATGACTAAAAATGAGAGTCTGGAGTTTGTGTTTGTTTTGCAGAATTAATACCTGCTGGCAGTGAGATACCAACATGCAGAATTAATACCTGCTGGCAGTGAGATACCAACATCTATCCGTTTATTCTCATCAACTGGATGGAACACCATTTGACAGTTTGAAAAAAACTGGCTAGACTGCAGTTAATGCAGCCTGCCATGTTGCATGGTCATTTGCAATAGATTAGCAGATCTAACATTACAGCACGCTCAACATTTCTGAACAAAGTAAACTTTTTACAAGCCAAGCAGTTGAAGTGTGTAGAAAGTGCAGTGGAAAACTATGAGGGTGTCAACCAAGTCACTCCAACATTGATGTCATTCTTTGTACAGCTAAGCATTATTGTGTGACATTTCCATGACACAGTGCTAATCGCAGAATAGTGTCAACAGGCATCTCACCCAGTAACCACCCAGGCCAGTGCGAGTGGTCTCAGTCTGCACTCCGCGGAGAAAAGGCAGGTGAAAATACTTGGCGAAGACCAGCAGTAGCAACCCCTGCATCCGCTGAGAAGTCACCTGGGGGCAGAAGGGTGGGGACAAACAGACATGGGGACAAATGGACGAGAAGAACAAGATAGAAAAACATGAAAAACACACACTGAGAGCTAGGAGAGGGAACTTTGCATATTTCTGAAAACAGAGGAGCCTTAGAGTTCAGTGTAACTGCAGAGGTCAATAAACAAATACACTGAGTTGGATCAGGCTTTGGTGTCTGTCGTTTTCGGCTGCTCACTTTCTCTTTGCTTGCTCATGCACCCCTTCTCTTTCTGCCCTGTCGTATTTCCTTTTTAGCCTGCAGCTCAGCTCTCCCCCTACTACTTTATATGGAGCACAGAGAACTGCACATTAGGGAGGCCACAGCTTATAGTCTGCCCTCATAACAGAACCAAACCCACCTGTAAAGTGCACCCTCTGGTCACTTGATGGTCAGACCTTTTGTTTCTTCAAGCCCTTCACCGTCCTCTTCAGCACTTGCTTCTTGTCATGCTACATGATAGTTTGCATATTTTGACATTTGTTTGCCACTGGTATAAAAAGCAGTGCAGATATTTCTGTACTGTAAAAGAGGTGCAGGAAAATGGCACATGTATTTCTTAAGTGCAACAAGATAAGATATTTCCATGCTATGCCAACCCTCTCAAGAGATACTGTGGTTTATCTCCCCATACTCAGTTTTCCAGTCATCCACACAACCCAATCCCCATCCCCCAGGCCCAAGAAGCACAATCACACCCTACCACAAATGCCTTGTGAGCAGTTATAGAGGAACACGTCACCACGTGACATAAGACCCTCTTCCTTGTATACAACTCAACGGCTTTGTTGCATAACAAATTCTACTGAACCGTAAAGTGAGCCGACAATGAGTGTGTGTGTGTTCGGCTGCAGAACGTCTGAGAGAATACACCTTTGCCTCTGTGTTCTGTGGTTAAAAAGTATTTCTCATTAACATCAGTGAACACTGGAACAGCTCCCAAATGCTGCCAAACTACATTTTGGCATAGAACAAAAAATACATCTAAGCTCAAAGACAAGTGTTTGTATATGTGTGTGTGTGTGTGTGTGTGTGTGTGTGTGTGTGTGTGTGTGTGTGTGTGTGTGCACGCAGCAGTGTATATTTGACACGTGCTGACTGAAGAAATGAGCTGTGAGTAACAAGTGGGATGTTAGCTGGGCGGTCTAGGAATTTTAAAGACGTTCAGTGCAAAACACCAGAATAGTAATTGTAGTCTCCAATACTGACAACCACAGATAACCATAATGGTACCGTATGTGTATATATAGGACACTGGGGCTTTGACACAGTGTCAGTAATTAATGTCCTGATGGATGGATTTTCTCATGTTACAGATAGCACCATTCCCAAACCTTGTAAATTGAAGCTTTAACTTCCGTCCTACTTTAATTACAAAATTATTAAATATTATTTATTCTAATACATGTATAATGCTTTTTATAAAACCGAAATTGTTTAGACTCAAATGCTCAGTCATCAGGATCTGTCGCATAAAACACTGCAAACATGAGTGTGCCAGGGAGCATTATGAGATGGGGTCAGAAAAAACCTGTCTTTGCTTATTTGTGCATTTAAATTGTAGCTTACCATAACACAAAATAGGGCAATGCTCAACAACTGCATGGTAAATAGTCACAACATGTTTTGTTGGCTCTGTGCTTTTAACCTAAAGGGCTGATTAGAGAAAGGTTTCTTGCAGAAGTTACAGTTTGAACCTAGCAAGGAGACTCGGTGAGCAGACTATGTCAGAGCAGAGAGAACAGATGAGGTGTTTGTGAGTCTGTCCACCATGTCATGAACAGACACATACATACTGATGTGGCCTCTACTGAAGCCAAGCTCCAAAACATTACCTGTCCTGCTCATACAGTAATATCTACATAAAGTAAACAGAAATCTCACATCAAGATGGTTTTTGCGAGGTTCAATCGAATGTAGCAGACCATGAGATGGCTGGAGGACAGCATCAGTGTCACTGTGAGAGACACATCTACACTGACAATAATGTGATCCAAAAATAAAACATCACCGTGGGAGACATTTGTCTAGCTCTTTTAGTTCAACAGCTGATTCACACTCTTTTGCTTACTATGCCAACAAAGCAAAGCATTTAAAAAGATGAACACCAGCCACAAATAACCAGTATGCATCCCTTAAACATGAAACACCAGACAGGTCTTGAAAAAATAATAATGTTTGTTTGGCATGCTTCCAATGGTGTATGAAGTATTTGGTGTGCACACTCAATATTTGCATTACATGCAAACTGATATTCCTTTTCAAAATGGGTATGTGAAGGCACTAAAAAATAAAAGCATAAAGAAAAGAGAGCAGATATACAGACAGAAAGGAGCACAGATTAGGACCATGAGGCAGAGAGAACTTGACTTTGCATTACAAGCTTAGCAGACAGCAGAATATAGCTGACATGCTGACATTACATGCCTGTTATAAATTATCGCCCCATCCGTTGCTTAGGGAACAAGATGAGCCAAAACAGCAGCCGGAAACAGAGATCTCATCAGCAATCATGTATTGTGCATGAACCTAAGCTGTCTAGCATTTTCCACTGAAAGTGTGAATACGTGTTTATTCCTAAAAGCCATTACTGACCAGCACGTAACCAAAGGGGCTGAGTCTTTCCATGCAGACCTCACTCCACTGGTCTGTGAAGAGGACATCTTTCAGCCTTTTGTTAATCATTGAGTTCACTTCTTGCAGCCTAGAAGAAAAAGGACAAAAGATAAGGCGCAAGGGTCAACAGCAGACAGAGATGCATGTGAAGCTGATGAGAGAGAGCTTTCATAATGTAATAGTGGATTACTAAATAGAAAAGAATTATCGCTGTAGGGAGACACTGCTCATTAGCCTCATTGTTTGAAGTTTTGATGTGGAACAAGTGAACGTTAATGGACACTTCAGCTTTGATAAAAAGTGGATGGTTACTGTACCACAAAACACCCACCCGATAATGTACATGTCTGTGTTTCCATCACCCACATTCAGCCCCAGCAAAGAAGTCATGTCATCAGGTGGAGTGGCTGAACCCACATTCCAAGTGATGATGTGCACTCTGGAAAAAAAAGGCATTAAATGAAATCTCTCACAAGCACTCACCTCCTACTCACCTCACTATCAAAGCCTAAAGACTTTTAGATTAAAGAACATTTGTATTAATATTTCACATATGTATTTTATCTTTTCTTATCCTAATGACCTTTTCTTCAATGTGTTTTTTTTACTGTGTTTTTTACTGTATTTTAGTCTTGGGTTATATGTAGTTGAAGTGACATACTTTCTGACATTCTGGCATAGGATTTTGTTAAAGGTCACTGACTTATTAGTGTCCCAATATTCACCATTTCAGCAACATAATTGACTTCAGAAATTCAGTTCAACTACTGTACAGTGTTTTAGTACCTATTGAGCTGTAGAGTAGTTAGAGACACACCTATTTAAAAGAGGCAAGGAAAGAAAGACACAAATATTACATAGGCTATTTGAAAGTAAATAATATCACCCTGTTCAAGTTTAACATTAAAAGCTTTAATCACCTAAAATCACCTATATTATGTAACCTTTACAAAAGAACATTAAATGGTATTTATAGTTTTCTGATTGTTGAATGTGTTACAAAAATAATTCACATTGCTCTCCAAAAAATAGGTAATGTATTGAGTTTAAGTCCTGCATTTATAATTTATTACCAGTACATATAAATATTTAACAAATAGCTGAGACCCTATGAATACATCCCGAGATTAGTTAGAAGACACAGATCAGGGAACTTGCCTGAAGTCCTCCACTGTCTGGGCCTGAGTGTCAGCAGTACCTGCCACAGAGAGGGCTCTCTGTGCATGAGGGTTCAGATGAGGAGGCAGAGGTCTGCTAGCAGGTGGGTGGGGCACTGAGGCAGCCCTAACTGGGTGGTGTCCTGGGCCTTTAGGACCAGCCTTAATGTTGGGCCCCATGTGCTCTCCTAAGGGTTTTCCTGCTACACGGTGAGAGGGTTTGGCATGACTATCTGCAGAGCCATCAAGAGAGCACTCGCCCTGGTTAGCCACTGAAGGGGGTTCAGGTTTAGGTTCAGAGATGTCTACAAAGCCCTCTATTCTGGCGCTTCGCTGGGGCCTCCGAGGTCTGACAGGGGATGCAGCTTGGCCAGTAGTAGCTGGAACCACTCTATCGGATGCTGGAGCAGCAGTTGTTATTGAAGCTTTTGTTACTCCATTTGGGTTGCCTTCTCGTGTTTGGCTTTCACTCTGCTTATCTTTGTCCATTTCTTAAAATTTCTGTGACAAAGAAGTCAATTGTCAGAATTAGGTATGTATTTTTGGAAGTTTTTATATTCCTCACACAATTGACGATGAAGATAAGTTTATGCATTATAAGAATTATTAGGACAGATTCATAAAATTCAGGCACAGGAAGCATTTTTTTCATTGCAATATTGGACTGCGCAACAGACAGCTCCTCTTTTAAATAACAAGCCAATTTAGCTGGTGAGTGTAGGACTGTCATGAGACCCTATTGACCCAGCAGGATAACAGAGTGAGTCATTCCCCTCCCACCATCATGACTGTTCAATTACCTGCCTTCTCAATGCCTTAAAACAGACAAGTACAGTACATGAAAACATCAGCTTGAGAGCAGGAAGAGATAAGACGAGACATACTGTAGTAACACCCGAGAGTTTTGAAATTTGAAATCTGGAGGAATAATCGGTGGGTCTGCCTATGCTGCCTGCCAGTCCTCCAGTAACCAGGGAGATGCTAAGTCAGTTCAAATCAGCTCAGTGCACCTGCCACACACTAACATGAGGAACCGCTACACTGTCGAGAACAGAAAAAATCCACAGCATGAAAACAAACAACAAGAGAAGACGCTGCAGAGGGATCAGACAGTGACAAGACGATATTAAAAGAGGAGTCTCTTCAATTATTGCAACTGTTTCAATTAATTAAAAAATAAAAAACTACAGAGTAAGTCTGATGAATGCCATAAAGAATCAAAATTATGGTCTCACAATAAGTGGACAAAACAAATTATGCACGCTGTAGTCCTTAAATTCTACATAATCAAGAGATAAAACCTAGAATAAAAACATAAAGAGAATCCTCAGATGTTAAATTCCCAAAACAGAAAAAACCCGCCGCATAGCTGTTGACATGGTCTTGTGCTAACAGAACCAATTTGGGCACAAAACTGTGGTAGTCCGACCCAGATCCCTCAGCCAGTGGGAACTGATTTAACGTCAGCGTATTTTCAGAGTTAGAGGAAACCTAACCCAATTTTTAAAATCATGGCAGACATTAACTCATCATATTCTCTGCATGGTTGAGGCAATGTCCTTTGCATTATATACAACTATGTCAGATCAGGACAGAGATGGCAATTGCTTGAGGATGGAGCTCTCTTAAAATTATTCACATGACCTTGAGGAGACAGAGGCCGTGACTTTCATGGCTCTGTACTCCACATGTGACTAGAAACATGCCGGTCTTTCAGTCTGCCAATAACCTGGTGTCGGGCTTAACATAATGATCCATGTATGGCATCTAGTGAAACGGGGAATGTGGAGGAGGGTGGCTGATAGACTTGGCACACGTGGGAGTGGGTGGGTGAAAAACGAGGTAAGGGAAGCACAATGGAGAACCAATTGAGACAGTCCATTCAGTGACAACACTGTGTCTTTTTGCATACGTCTCTAAACTGATCCTCTCACATTTTCCTCTGGCACCATCTATTTTTCCAAGCTTTAATCCCCCATCCCTCTCTCACTCTCTCTTATCATGCCATTTCACCAATCCGTTTTTTCTTCCCATCGTCAACGTGTATAGCACTGAATTGCTCGCTCCACAAATTTAGTTTTTTCTACGGTGAATATCTCCTTTTATGTCAAACTGATTGCCTGTACTATTCAAGACCTAAAATCTTTTCCCCTGTGCTGTGAGTGGTACTTGTGCTCCTCCGGCGACGTGCACTGTATTGTTTCCTTCAGCCAACCACCTCTCCGTCATTATCAATGACGTCAAGGTGCCATAGTTCCAGCTTCCACCGTCACAACAAATGGATATAGATCACAATCAGTTGTAAACATAAAACAGAAAGAGATGCTAGGTCATAACAGGAATAGAGCATAATCAAGCTGTGAAAAAATACCAGTATGTAAATACCAGGTCCAGTATGGGGATGATAAACAGTGAAGGAAATATTGAAATAAAACATGTGAGATTTGGACATTGGTTAAGGTGGAAGTAGCTTTGTTTGTATGAGGAAAACACTTGTACAATTTTCTTTCTGGATGCCAAACTCTGAATATAGTGTAGATTTATCCGTTTTCCTCAAAGAAAAATATATTTTCATTATAGGACAGAGCAGCGGCTAAATATTTCCCTTTCCCCTCACGTTCAGAGTGCAATGATTTGATTAAAACAAATGTGTCATGGTGTTTACATGCACCACCCTGGGGGGGTGAGAGCTGAGAGAGCCAGAAAGAATGCAGCGTAACCCAAACAGCAGACTCTAGCCAGCCTTCTTGGCTGCTCAGATGGGATTATTTGATAAAACTTTCAAAGAAAGACGAATTTCCATTCTGTTTAGAGGTTAAAGAAATGGAAGTCATATATATTCTCACACTGAAGTATCTTTTAACTTTGTTCCTCAGCTGTGCACAGCTGCCTTCTGTTAACACAGTGATCCCAGCAACAATGCTGATCACATTTTGCTCATCTCTTCAGGGTTTAATGTTAAAATTACAGCCAAGCAGTGTTAGTATTTAGGGCCTCCAGGGCCATATGCCCCTGTGACAGGGATACTAATGATGACCCAGACAGAAATAACACCGGCAGCTGCTACCACAGCTGTAAATGGCTCCTCTAGGTCCTAGTACCATAGAATGTCTCTACCCTGTGTCTAGGGGGCCTCATCATTCCTATCAAGGCACAGCCAAGGCTGCAGGACGTCAAGATGATTTTGCACATTGAAGTCACGTGCTGACAACATACATTATATTGTCTCCACTGCAAAATTACATTGTAAGTGACAATGTCAGCTTTTTTCAATTAACAAGAAGAATGAATCAGCCCAAATGGAGACTTGGGCTTAATTCTGTACAAACTTCTTTGTAGAGTAAAATAGTCACTATGTTGTTATCATAGGTAAAATTAATATCTGGTTTAACAAATATTTGACACGCATACATTGTACAACATGAAATTAGAATAAACATGTTTTTACCTCAGGTCTGACTGTGAAGCAATTCAGGTATGGAATCAAACTCAGAAGCTAAAACCAATCAGCGACAATAAAAATCCACTCTACATCTGACGCATCTGTGCTCATGTCTGCATGTGCATGAAATGAAAACCTTGCAGCCAAATTAGTCGATTGCCCAAATGTTCCTTCCTGAACAGTTACTGGTTTTAAAAGACAGCTGAACTATGTGCAATTAAACATACCAAAACTTGCGAGAGCTGTTTCATAGTACAAAAAAAAACTTTTGACGAACTGATGATTAGTGCAGTTGGAACTATGAATAAACACTTCGTTTTGAATTTGATATAGCTATAGATGTTTATGCTTGCTGCTAAATATTTTCTGAGTGCATCAAGGCATCAAGAGTGCCATTATTCTACATTATTACATACCAACGTGAGAAATTCTACTGCAATATGGCCACTACCAAAAACTAGGATGTTTGATATGGTAAGGGTAAAGCAGGTATTGTTAATGTTACAATGTGTTAAATGACACATTTATAACAACAGCTTTTGATTGCACATATATATGTGTAAACATGCCTGGAAACCAGAAGAAGACTTTCTGACAGGATGTGTCATTTCATATCTGATCCTGTTATGTAAACACTACAACACAAGCTCTTTGTTGTGTAACTTATTGGACACCAGTATTTGGCCGATGGTTGATGTACATTATTGTGACATAGATTACTGATTGTTGTTAAAAAGAGAGCAGCAGGAGATACAGCATCTGGTCTAATTATACTCTGCTTCAAGGACAAATTGTGTGACTGAAAAAAAAAGAGAATGAAGGTCATCAGGCGTTTTTTCAGACATTAACTCAGACACACGGGTGCCGGAGTTTTCATGTTCGTGTGTGCACAGAGAAAATATCCGAGCCCGTGTTTACACTTTTCCAATGTGTGAATCCGTATTTAGGATTCCATTCTGGCACAGAAACAAAGGTGGGAAACGTGTGAATTATGATTGGCTGACCCATAATTATGAAGGCTCTACGTTACAAACATTACCGTGATACAGTCTCTCAAAATTTACTACTCGCATACACATCCACAGCGTGAGGATCAGCCTTCAAGGAAGTATTCTGATGTTAACATGGAACTAAAATAAACACTACAACCCATGGTGTTTGATGTGTCACCACCACTGGCGATTAACAGATATTAAATATGTGTGGGGCAAAAAAAAAAAAAAACAACTAATAACGCATGCGTATAGCAGATTGTTACCTTTATTTGGTTTGACTCTTGTGTGCAGATGATTTTAACAGCTGACAGATGTTGACTGTAGGGTTTCTGCAGACGAAGAGGACGGTCAGCCTCTCAGGACGAACTAAATTTGCAAGAAGCCCCTTCAGCGAATAGGTTAACTAAAACCACACTGAACTTTCCTTTCCAATCACCTTCCGTAGGAAACCATCGGCATCCCGGCGCTTTCCTTCTTCAGCGAGACTGGCAGGAGGAGCAGGTGGGTTTGGAGCGATGCAGGCGTGAGATTTGGCAGGCAGACAACATCTCTTAGTAACACTAATGTCTCTTCCTGCGTTTAAAGACACAGGCTGCAGCAGCGCCTACACGTCTGTGTGCTGTGCCCTTCAAATTAAACAAGACGTCCGGTACAGCTCAGCGGAGGGAGATGCACGCAGCGCTTCCGTAAACGAGCTGCCAGTCTGCCAACGATGTTGAGTTTGAAGATTACAGTAGAGCTTGGCTGGGAAGCTCGAAGATCTAGGGCAGGTAGAAAGGAAATGTTGTGGCAGTCACGCCCACAAACCTGCTGTGTGAACAAGTATAACGTTCAGCAGTATGGAGCCGTTCTATGTAATTAAAGTCTATGAGGAAATAGTGCTGCCACCCAGTGGTCAGTATAGTGCAGTGCGTGGCACTATCAGGACATGACGCTCAGAGGTGAGCCTTACTCTCAATTACATATACGCACCTGAACTCTTTAAATTAACTATAGTAAGACCTTGACAGAAAAGAACACATCTTTAATTGTTTCTGTTGGTGGAGAAGATATTTGGTGCAGCCCTCCCCATGGGTGAATAACTGGGTATTTAAAACAAGAAAAAAAAAAAAAAAAAAAACGTGAGAGAAAACGTGAAAGAGAACACAGACATATGCAAAACGACCACAAAGAAACCCAACCCAACAAACAATCGGGGATCTGTCCTTATCTGATAAACACATCTTCATTCTGAATTTATTATAAAACTATCTTGTTAAATTGCCTTTGCTCCAATCATGTTCCAGATCATGTTTACATCCTGACTCACCCTAATTTGAGATAACGTGCAAATATTTCTTTACCTCTTGTCTACATTCTAACAGAGGCAACTGAAGTACCAAAGTCATCTGACATGTCATTTTGTCTGTAATTCTAAACATTTGTGTAACATTTTCACACAGATGCAACTTTTTCTTAATCTTTTACTATATTTTACTATTAAACTGTTTGGCAAAATTCTTTCTTGAGGCCAGTTTAATTCCTTCTTACCCGTTCTCATCTTAATGTGACTTTACTTCTAATATCAGTAAAACTGTAATAAATGACCACTCGTCATTGTCCCTTAATGTGGATAAGTGCAGCATTATACACCAATATATATTGGTGTCATACAAACCAATCTGACAAAACATTAACAACATGGTCCTTTTAATCTATAATTATAATATGGATTTTAAAAATTACTGATAAACTAAAAAAAAAACCTTTCCTGCTTAATAAAAGCAGAATGCAATGATTTGCAAATCTCATCACCCCATATTCTGTACACAACAGACTATAAACAACATATCAGATGTTGAAACTGAGACATTTTAACATTTCATGGGAAATATTCGATTATTTTGAATTTGACAGCAGCAACATCTCAAAAAAGTTGAAAGAGGGTGATGTTTACCAGTGTGTAGCATCCCCTCTTCTTTTAACAACTGTCTGTAAATGTCTGGGAAGTAAGGAGACCAGTTGCTGGAGTTTTAGGAGAGGAATGTTCTCCCATTTTTGTCTGATGCAGGATTCTAGCTGCTCAACAGTCCTGGGCTTTTATTGCTGGATTTATTGTTTTATCATGCACCAAATTCTATTGGTGAAAGATCTGGACTGCAGGGAGGTCAATTTAGCACCCGGACTCTTCTCCTGTGAAGCCATGCTGTTGTGATGGATGCAATATGTCTGCTGAAATATGTAAGGTCTTCCATCAAAGACACATCAGAGGGGCAAACTTGCATGTTCCTCTGCCTTTTTAGTCCACAGAACACTGTGCCCTTGGTTTCCAAAAAGAATTTCAAATTTCCATTCCTCTGACCACATAACAGTTTTCCACTTTGCCTTAGATCGTTTTAAATGAGCTTTGGCCCAGAGAACACAGCAGTGTTTCCGGATTGTCTTTACATATGGCTTCTTCTTTGTACGATACAGTTCTATTCAATTCAATTCAACTTTATTTATATAGCGCCAATTCCCAACAAAGTCATCTCAGGGCACCTTACAGAATAAAGTCAAGACTATGAAGATGTGTAGAGAAAACCCAACAATTCTCCCTTGAGCAAGTCCTAGGCAACAGTGGAGAGAAAAAACTCACTTTAACAGAAGAAACCTCCATCAGAACCAGGTTTATGGTGGGCAGTCATCTGCCTTGAATGGTTGGGGTGAGTGGAAAGTGGAGAAAGAAAAGAAAGAGCAACAAAAAGCAACAACAAAACATCGAGCAGGTTGGTAGGACCAGTAGCTGCTCACTGGAAAACTCACAGCTTCAAAGCCGGGGACACCTGGAGAGAGGGACAGAGAGAGGGAGACAGAGAAGGAGAAAAACAACTATGGGAAAAAGAAGACACAAAGTTAGTGTCATGCAGTGGTAACAAATGTGAGGTGGGAGGAGATGAGAGAGGTAAGAGAGGAGGAGAGGAGCTCAGTGCATCTGGGTAGGGTCTGTCAGCAGTCTAAGACTATAGCAGAATGACTATAACTAACTATAAGCTTCATTAAATAGGAAGGATTTAAGCCTAGACTTAAAAGTAAAGAGGGTGTCTAACATTTGTGGATTGCACAGCGAAATGTGTTCACAGACAGTGATTTCTGGAAGTGTTCCTGAGCCCATGCAGTGACGTTCAGTAGAGAATCAGACCTGTTTTTAATGCAGTGCCGCCTGAGGGCCTTGTCCTTTGCACACAGATTTTCCTCCTGATTTATGAATCTTTTGGTGAACCTCTGCCCATTGAGAGGCTCTGCATCTCTGAAATGCTCCTTTTATACTCAGTCATGTTACTGACCTGTTCCCAATTAACCTAAATAGTTGTCAAATGCTCCTCCATTTGTTTTTGATTTGCAGCAATTACGTTTCCAGCCTTTAGTTGCCCCATATTCAAAATTTTTTTAGATGTGTAGCTGCCATTACATTTAAAATGAGCTAATATTTCAACATCTGATGTGTTGTTTATGTTCTATTATGAATACAATATGGGTTGATGAGATTTGCAAAAATTTGCATTGTGTTTTTATTTACAATTTACAATTTACACTCCCTCCCAACTTCTTTTGGACTGGTGTTGTATTTTGGTCTAAATATTTAAGATATATTCACACATTCAAAGGGTTAGAGGATCGAGAAACATCATTGTGATGAATGATTTGAAGCTATTGACTCTAGTTTACTTCTAGGAAGCTACAGTATTAAAGCAGCATGTTTGCTGCCATGGCAACACCAAAGGTTACCTCATTTGTTTCTGTGACCTCTTAAATGCTTGTGCCCTTTAAAAAATGAGTCCAAATGTAAATCCTCATGCATCTGCCCGCCCTTTCAGGCTAAAGCTTGTTGGTTGCCCAAAGCTACTGGTGGTTTATATGCAGAAATAAATTAAATACTGCAGAATATGTTAAATCCTTACTGCTCATACACCCATATGTCTGCAGTTTCCAACATATGTGACAAACAGCAGTTTTTTGTTTATCTTCATACAAAATGACTAGAATAAATAATAACGCATTACCAACACTACTACTGTATAAATAGTCAGTTTCCCTGTTTTGTGGACTGAGAAAATCTGATTGAATAGAAAGTTAGGAATAGACTGTTGTTGTTTGTGGAAAAGTTAAGTTAAGAGAAGCAAGTGTTTAAAAGGGAAACAGAGAGAGGGACAGTGCACTGTATCATGTGCCTAGTTTAAGCAATCATCAACACTGTAAAGACCATTTTGTCTGAATCCTCTTCTGTGAACTTTCATATATTTTTCACCACATTACAATTCACTTTGCATAGATTTTCCTAGAGACACAGAGTGTCTCAGTGCACTCAAGGACAATTTACCACATCCTCCATTACATGTAATTGCAAATTAAAGATATTGGAGCATTTATTCTGAATGAAAAAACGGCTCACTTGTCACCCTTTGCTTGGAGCATTGGCAGAGCAAGAGGAGTGGTCTGGGGTGAGAGTGGCCTCCCCAAATTCTGTTTTGCTACCCTCGGTGCCACCCCCTGCCGGAGTGACAAGGTGGTAGGTGCCTGCTGTAGAACTGAGCAAATCTGAAGCTAAAATAAATCATTATCACGTTGTAAATATATGAAATTTTATTATTATGTACATCAGATATTTTATCACAGTAGAATTTTGCAACCAGGCTAATAATCCATACGAAGGATGGATTTGTACCTCTCCCCAACTGTAATATTATTTGTTTATGACTTTTGAAAATGGTAGATGAGTAACATATTTCACATTTCTGACACTGAAAAAACGCTTAATAAAAACACTATTTATTTATTGTATTACACACCTATTAATATACAGTTAAAAGAGTTTGAATTTGAGTTTAAAACCTTTAAACCATTTCAATGTGCCTAGCTTAATCAAGTTCCCCAGTCTGGGCCCTTGGGCTTGCAGAGACTTAAAATAAAGTTTTTTTGTGGCTTTACTATGGGTTAGGGGAGCTCTTTCCTTTCGACACTGACACGGACAAATCGCACGCCAAATCCCACGCCTCTCTCTCCTCTGGGAGAAATATTTGACGTGGCAAGAGGTCCGGACGTGACGTAGCTACACATCATCTCGCCTCCTTCTCCTTTCTTCGCCGCCCAGTTACCTACAAACATCTGCAGGTACCGGTCCTTGTGCAGAAGGAGTCCTGCTCAACGATCAGTGTCCAGAGGAAGAATGTGGTTGATCGGGTTGGTCACTTTACTTCACTGCGCCTCGGCCTATGACGTGGATGTGAAAAAACTGGACGGGCTGGCAAAAGCGAGGGTGGAGGTACATCTGTGTACTCTGCTTTAGACTACACTGCAAAAATAGATGTAGGCTGCGTTATATCCACTGTAAGAATACATTTTCCTAGTCGGATTTTGTGCTAATTTGTGCGATTTATTTCTAATATCTCCGTGTTGGGCGCATGCGTGAATGAAGGGGTAAAACAAAGCTGTAGTAAAGTCAGTGCATCTCCGTGTGTTTACATGATGTTACCCAGTGCGCACAAGCCATGTAGACTCTGAAGTAGATCAGGGCTCATTTAATTTGGAAAACTGGGGAAGAGCATGTAAAAGAATGCTGAAACACGACCCCTCTTTTTGTGAGAAACCATGCAGTTTTCCCCAGGGTGTCACCTAATCACCAGCTTGCTCACATCACTAAAGAAAAACATGTTATCTGCTGCTATTGTTGTGCTAGGCACACCTGGTACTTAGTGCCTGAGGCTCACATTTCTAAAAATTGGGTTAGGCATCCTTCCCAGAAGTCTACCTGATTCTGTGCTCTCGACAAAAGGTGGTGCTCTCGACAAAAGGTGCAACCAACATTAGGGAGACTTGTTGAAGTGTTTTTGAACAGGACACCTACGTTAAAGCTGCAGCAACTGAACTTTTGGGAAGGAAACATGCAGAAAGACACAGCTAGCAGTTCATAATGTGGCATCTCTTAAGTATGGAAACTGTTCATAATCATGTCCTGAATGTTGTGCTCTGCCTCCAGACATGTGGTGGATGACAGCTGAACAGACTCAGAGAGGTGAGTACTGTAGGTAACAACTGCTATTTGATTAACAAGGAACAAAATGGACAACGCGCTGAGAGCCCGCAGTAAGCAGCAGTCTAAGGACTAGTCCCTGCCTTAAGTGTTCACTTTTGCTCTATTAGAAACATTTTACATTTTGTGTCTTGAGTTTCACAAAACCACAACAGATCCGTCACTGAAACCAGCCAGAGTAAAAAAAACCAAACTTGTACCTCTGTCTCTAGGTCAAAGCTTTTGTGGTCCAGGATATTCCTCTATAGTATCCTTTCACTCAAACAGGCTAAGTCGCTGCTACTTGGTCATGAATAACTGTCTATTTAGAAGTTGCAAACTTCCTAAAAGTGTTAACTGTGTTTCTTTTTGTGGCAATCCTTGACCATTACATCAGCCATAACCTGGTGATGAAACATATTCCTGGGGCCGACCCTGAGCTTGTCCTCCTGAACCATTACTATGAAGAGCTGGATGTAAGTGTTAATGTTTCTGTTTTATTAAAAAGAAATGCTTTCTATATTTTGTAACTTTTCCTGTGACAGAGACAGCTTCAGCTCTTGCTTGTTCTGGAGTCTCTCTGCCTTTAGGCTGATTCAGCTGGATATTCCACTCCTTTGCCCTAAAAATCTCCTTAGTTGATTTGGTTGCATGTTTAGGCTAACCATCCTTCTCAAAAATAATGTTAATATATTTTTCTGAATCTGACCATCCAATGCTCCAGTGTACCTCTGCATTAATCATATTGCCTCACTTAGCAGTGGAAATCTCATAGGCTCTTTAAGAGTTCATTGATGTTAACCTAGTCGAGTCAAGCTAAGTCTTGACACTTTAATATTCATTAGAAACTGAAGAACAACAATTGTTATAAAAATACATAATGTGCAGTTTAACTTTTTCATTTTTATTATTAAAAACAAATGAATGTTCATCTCAGTACTCATAAACCAGTTGTATGTGTGTATTGTAAGGTTAATTGGATTAAAAGGTATATGTATAGGCGTACTAATGATGTCATTAGTGACTTCATATGGCTTTGATGATTACCGTTATGGTTGCCTTTGTAGTTAGCCTTTTTAAGTTTTGTTGTCCAGTTGTTAAGGAAACAATGCATAGCAATGTACAAGAGAGTTCAGCTCAGTTATTGAAAGGAACGGACGTGGACTACAAGAGAGACAGTAAGTGGAGCAAAGGAACTGACTAGAAATTAAATGTTCAGTGTGTAACTGTGGAGGCACATGGTTTCTTACTGGATTCTGTGGGTTCAGCCATACTTTGAGAAATTTGTTTGATGAAGCTTGTCTGTCAACGTGTTTGTGAGATTATGTTCGTAAACTTGTGTATACAATTACTCCGTTATCGGCTAGGTTGAGAAACAATTACAATAAATGTTCATTGTTTGTCATACAATGATCCCCGGAGTGAAGTACTTGTTGGACTATCAAATACGAGGATGATCACCCACCTCTACACCAGCTGAAGTCACATAGTGCACTAACACTATTAATGTTAAATGTACTGTATGTTGCAGTTTTTATGCAGTTTTAACAGTGACAGAAATTTTATACTGTAATCCTTCTTTAACTCATGTGCTTCCTTCACAGCGGATTGCCCTGTCTGATTTGACTCGTTCAGAGATTAATGAGCTGCTGGGGACGTTGGGTTTCTACAAGAAGGCTCAGCCTGAGGATGAGGTGCCCGAGGAGTTCCGCTTCTCTCCCGCAAAAGACAGCCCATTTAAAGATGAGTCAGCAGGCAAATCTTACACTTCCTCCCTTGCCACAGAGAACTCGCCCGGGCCCAATGCAGAAGTTGAGCACACTGATTTATAACCTGTCAAGAGTGGGGAACGGTAGGAACATAATATTCTGCCTCAAAGCTGCTCCACGACCAGCTGGCTATTGCTGGTGATGACAAAATGTTTGTCATTTGAAAATAAAGCCAGCAGATTATGGATCGGCACCTGAGGAAACAAAACATTTTAGCCATCAACAAAATCAAATGCTCAGTCTGAATTTGCACGACAAATATTTTTTGCGTTTTTTCCCCCCTCTTTAGCAGTGCTAATATTAACCCAACAGGCTGTTTTGTGATTTTCTACTCTCCACACAAAGACTGAAAAAGTGTTTTGTTATTTTGTTTCTTGGACCATCATGTGGATATTGTTTTTAGGATCTTTTCCCCTCTTGAGTTGTTGTGTGTCTGACTGTCCCTCCTACTATGAAAATTAATGAACCCCCAGGCTCAAAATCATATGGCTGGCCTGAGGTTGATGCCAAATGTTCTGGTGGGTCCGACTGATGACACAAGAGAATTCAAGTGGAAGAATTATAAAGAAATAAAATATTTGAAAAATCTCTGCCCAGCTCCTTGCTGTGTTAAACTACTTTTACACAAACATCTGTAATTTGTATAGAAAAGTTCCTTTGGTAACAAATGGTCAATGATAGTATAAAGTTTTAGTAAAATAATAAAAATTATATCAGTTCAAAAGTTTGCATGGCCCTTGAAAAAAACTAATACATAAAAATTGGGTGTCTGATCTATTTAACAAAAAAGTGTGTCAACCCTTAATGCTTATTGAGTGGCACCAGGTATGTTAAAATAGGTATGCACTTTAGGTTTGCAAGTGGGTAGATCTCCATATGCAGAGCATTTTGCTGAAAGCAACCAAACAATAGGATCAGGCAAACGGTTTACACGAGATCTCAAATTGAAATTGGTAAACCTTCGTAAAGCTGGAGAGGTATATAAAAATATTAAAGCCTTTAGGGATAGCCATACAAACTGAAGACCGTAATCAGAAATTAAGAAAAAGGAGATGCTAGGAAACTTGGTCGAAAGCTAAATAAGAATCCAAAACAAGAAGCAGAGGACAGACAGAAGTCCTTAGGGGCAACTGGAATATGAGTCCAACTCTCCACAGTTTTGCTGACTGCACAAGTCTGGATTGTTTGGGAGAAAAGCACATAGGAAGCCATTGCTTACATGTAGACATCAGGCAGCAAGCTTGGTGTATGCTAATGAGCAGGTGAACAAGATTTCTGCCTCTGATGAGACCAAAGTAAAATAACTCTTAATTCAAACAGAAAAAACTCTGCCTATGACACCATTCCCACAGTCAAACATGGTGGAGGCTCACTGACATTTTGTTGGTGTGTATCTGCATCAGGAACTAGAGCTTTCTTTATGGAAAGAAGAATTAATGCAACCTATTGTAAGAAGGTTTTAAAGCCTCCTACCATTAGTCAATAAGCTAAAAATTATGAGGCAGTGGATCTTTCAACGAGACAATGGTCTAAAGCAAAGTCAACTCAGAAATGGTAGAAGTATAATGTGAATATTTTACCATGGCCTCCCTTGTCACCGGACTTAAATGTCATTGAAAACGCGTGGGTGGATTTGAAGAAGGCTGTGCATGGCAGACAGCCAAGAAATTTCATAAATTGCTCTCATTGCATGAAGAATGGGCTACAACAACGACTACAAATGATACATGCAATGCTCAAAGGGTAACCAAAGAGGGTGGAGCAGCCTCAAAGTAAAGGGATGCATCATTTTGCAGTGTTATGTTAGATAATTTATAGCAATAAGATGATGTGAAAAATGGAAATGGCTTTGAGGTGCAATAATCTAGTGCAAAACACAATCATGTCTCAAACTGGTTTAATTAGTAATTCACATTTAACTGTGGTGCACAGAAACTTGACATCTGAATGTGCTACATTTTTATAGCATTTACTGCTTTGAGGAACGTGTTAGTCTTTCAGCTGCATTACTAAATATTTTCTCTAAATCTAATAAAAACATATGTTTCACCACAATCCAATCTCCCAATTTTAGACATCTTCTCAAAGGAACCTTAATTTTACAAGCAGAATGACAAAATGTTTAGCTTTATGTTGTAAAACAATTGGCAGTTATCAGTCATGATTACTCATGTTTACACTGAAAGCCGGCTTTCATTAGGCCAATTAATTTTTCCAAGTGAGCCCAACATATTTCACAAAATAGTGTGGTAGCTTCAACTTATTAAAAGAAAGTCATACACACTAACAAAAGTAAAAAATGTATAGAATAAAAAAATCTATTCAAGCATAAATAAGAAACCCTCTAAAATAGCTGTGTGAGTGTGTGTTTGGCAGGGCGATGCAGTGACGCTGGGCAATGATGTATTCTTTGTGCATATACTGTCAAGCAGTAAGAAACATCAAGTAATGATACAGTTCAGCAGTATTACATCAGACTGCAATCCATGTCTTCTGTGTTCTATGTACCTGAATGAAAAAGGTGTTGGGCTAAACGCATTTTGTTGTTAAAATAAAACTATGATACAGTAATACAGGAGGGACAAAACTCTTGAAGATTTTCTCAGTAGCATTGTGTAGTTCACAAAGGTGAGATTACTCCACGCTGTACTGTATACGCAACAGTTACAATGCTGCATCCAAAAACATCCCTGTGCTCATGTATTAAATAATAATAAAAACGATAGTCAATGATGAGCAGAGTAATAACTTACTTAAAATGCAGAATTGGGTAAAAAAAAAAGTACCAAAATGAAAAACAAATAATGCATCATATGGTTGGATATATTTTTCTTCTTTAGTGGAATTAACAGCAATGCTGACAAATTACAATTACAAATGTGGAACAGAGAAAAATGCAGTAGAATAATAATAATGTCTTCCCTTGAGGTGTTTCTCAGTACTCTAGCATAGTAACACAGCTACTGCATGTTAACTATCACCTTATACAAAGCCAAGTTTATGTACAGAAGAACTATTTAAAGCTTAATTCCTAGTCTTGAAAAAAGGTTGGTGCTCTCTTGCTGGGAAGTGGGGGACTTTGTTCCCAATGTGTTTCCAGATAAAAATGAAATATTGAATACACAAAACCACTGCCAACAAAGATAATATGCAAACTGACACACAAACGCAATATCTCCACCTGTCCATTAAAGATGTGACTCTCTGTGACCCAGCCTGTCAAAGTGGAGGCAGTCATCAGGTGACGACAAAGCTGTAGATTAATCAGGGCTGATGAAGGGAAAGGGAGGCCGACAGCACATCAAGGCCGAATGCTTACAGGTCAGAGGTCAGAGGGTCGACCCATGGCCATCTCATACCTGCGCAGGTGGTTGACCAATGACTGTACATAGGTGAAGACACACTTGGAGTCAGGTTTGTTACCCATGATCATCATGTCCTCCACTTCCAGCAAAGGCATGCAGTTGGCATAGGTCCTGAGGAACAGGCAGACAAGATACAGTGTTTATAAGAAGAAGAAGGATGGACTTACAGAACATGACAGGACCAGAAATTGAGTAGGGAGGGGGACGTTGAAATGCTTTGTGGTAGTCATGATTGTGCATCATTCATGTACTTTTTTATAATGTAATTACTTTCATTTAATTAGTAGTAGAACAGGAAGTGCTATGCTCTTTTGTTTTCATATCAACCTTTCTCTAAACAACTATGTGCACAGTGCTCTCTTTAAATAAGCTATCATGTGACCTGTGCAAAGAGTGACCACAGGGTGGCAGTATCACAGTGTGCTGTAAACCATTTTAGAGTGGAGACAAATTAACAAAGTGGGGGTAAATCTTTTGCACAGGAAAAATCATGTAAACTACATAAAATATGTTATGTTATTTAGGGAACTCTACATCATTCTGCACGATGCTATTGCAGTGTCTTTAAAAGGCTTTACAACCTAAGTGCATAGACACCTGTAAACTCATCTTTGATAAGAAGTCAGCACACAAATGAGCCTTTCTGTTCTCTGCTTTGTTTCTTAACTGCTTTGTTTGAAACTTTGTGATACAACACATCCTTTTAAAGTGCTGAGCTGCAGATGGTCCTGGCTCTCTGCCTGGGCCATAGTTTGGCTATGCAGAGATGCACACATGAACACAAATGCACACCATGTTAGGTATTTTGGACGTCCGTAGCTTGAGATTAACATGAAGGATCAAATATCCAAAAGCGGCCAATAAAGGAGTTTTACGAACGACCACATCTCACGCACAGTAAATCCTATCAGCTGGTAGAAACATACACCCACAAACACACACACCATCCCATTAGGTCTGTCAGAACCAAAGTGAGGTTCTGTTGCAGGCTTGTATCCTCTCTCACCATGGTTCAGTTTTAGGTGGGGAGCGAATCTAGGAGGAGTTTTTGGTTTTAACCAGGCCCTTCGTCACCAGACCCCTGTAGAACTCCTGCAGGTACGTGTATACACACTTCCAATCTGGCTCGCGCATCTTCACCATGTCGTCCACATCCAACAGCTGAGGACAGTCCACTAGTTTCCTGTGCCCACGCACGGCAGCGAGGGAGGGAGAGGAAGTAAAAAGAAACCCAAAAAGACAGAAAAAGTAGAGGACAAGAAACACCAAAGTGACAAAGTGTGGAAAAGAGAGGGAGGAGGGAAAAACAAAGCAGTGAGCAGCCAAATTTAAAAGAGGGTGAAAAGACAGAGGAGAAAGAAAGAACACAAAAACAGACAAAAACATTACATTCTCTGTGGTCACAAATATATCCATGAGATGACATGCTTCATGAACATCATAATACATACAGTATGTGGCATACACATACATTCAATTTTTTGACAAAACAAAATCTAAAATCTCAGATTTTGTTTGTTTGTTGTTTTTTTCTGTGCAATGAGACATAATTTGACAACTTCAATATATTCTGGCAAAAATACAAGACACCATGAAAAAAACAACAATGGTATTGTCCAAAAACAAAACACACAGTCATATGGTGACTCTAAAACACACTGGTGCAGAGGATGATGTGTAAATGAGTGACTGTGTTGGGATTCCAGTTAACAGCAAACTGCCAGGAGGGTCAGGAGTGCCCAGGAAAGTGAGTGCTAGTGCAACACAAAGGTGGAAGGATGGGTGGTAGATGTGGTTTGGTGAGAGTCCAGTGCTGAAAACAGAAACTACTAAAAACACCGGGATGGACATTATCCAGCTATGTGAAAACACACACACACACACACACACACACACACACACACACACACACACACACACACACACACACACACACACAAACAGATGTGTGAGAATGGTGTGATGCAAGAAGGATGACAAAGAGGAAAGAAGAGGGTAGAGTAGTAAAACGGAGGGAAAATACTGGTGGCACAGCCGGTTGCCTGTGTTTTTTAACACGATGGTTGTCTGGGGAGGGTCTGGTCTGCTATTGGTTTACTGATAGTAGAAGATAGATGAAGAGTTAAGGTTTAAACGCAAAGTTTTAGAGTAGTAATGGAGGCTCACTCAACCTTGAGAGGGCTTGAAACACCTGGGAGAGACAGGGAAAGTTAACGCTTTGGCCCTGAGTCGGGGACCTTCCACAAGCTGTCAGTCAGTCTCTGTATTTCAAAGTGGATATTTTCCCAGTGCAAATAAATTAAAACGTCTTGTTTGGGCTGGAAGCAGTGCATAGAAATCTGGTTTATATTGTTTGATTTCATTACGTATTCATTCCATGACAAGCTTGTTTGGAAGATTATGTCTATCTCTGAGCCAGACTGTAAACTAAGCCTACAGTAGCTTCATCTGGCAATTTCTTCATATTTTTTCAATCTATCTAATTATCAATAATGGTGCTATACCCTTGACAAGGTTCCTTCAAAACAATCTGTTGACGTGCTTTTAGTCAAAAAACATCCATGTAGTTAGGGCACCTGTTACCAGGACAAATATGTCCTCTCTGTGTACTCACTCGGCTGTGCTAAAGGCCACCTCAAAGTTCTTCCGGCGGTTGCTGGGGCTTAGGGAGCTGTAGTCAAACGCTTCAGGGAAGAAATGATGGACCAGGGCACAAAACGCCATTCCATTACTCCAGCTGGATGAAAAATTCTGAATGTCCACATGCTGAGAGAGAAGACAAACACAGAATACAGAATAAAGGCAGTAATATATAAATGAAAAAACAAAAAAAATAAATAGAAATGTATCCAATTATATCAACCTCTCTAGTTGTAACCATCAGGGCCAACTCCACTTTACTGGCCAACATTAAAAAACAGCACGGAGCTCACCTCATACGAGCGGGTTTTGGCACGGCACCAGTCAAGGAGCATCTGCTTGATGGAGTTTGCGTTGGGTACACCAAAGCTGGTGGAACGTTGAACCTTGTTTACCTTGGCGACTGCCTGGTTTCCAGGGCTAAAAAAAAAAAAAGTCAAGTTTGTGTTAATATTTACATGATTCCGCCTGGTTCTTTTCTTTCTTTGGTAGCACTACCACTCTGTTTATCCTTACCCGACTCCCTCCTTCTCCAGCTTCTCAATCATGGCTTTGCGGCCCTGCATGGCTGAGGTCTTCGGCATTGTCTGAGCCCTCATCAGCTCTTTACGCCTCTCTGCCTGCCTTCGCTCCAAGGCGGCCAACCCACCGCTGCTGCGAGACGATGTGTCATCCTCACGATCAAATACACTGAGGCAATGAAGCAAGTTAATGTGTGAAAGTGCAGGGATTTAATTTAGTCTAATTTCTGTGTACAACTCACCTGCCCACTTTTTTGCTTGTGTTAGAAGAAGAGGATGAGGAAGTGGAGGAGGTGTAGCTGTATGATTTTGACTGGACTGTTCCTCCTGAATTGAACAAATACACAGACTTATGAAATAAATCGGTTATTAGACTGTAATGTTTACACATTGATGTAAGAAAGTCAGAAATCAAAACACACAAATTACTTACTGTCCGTTTTCTGCACATAACTGGCCTCAAGAACAGTGCTGCGCGTTGACCTGCTCCCATCATCTGAATAGACACAAGCATACTGCAAATTATTTATCCATATAACTATTGTTTTATCAGTTTTTACTTTTTATTGTATTTGCTAGTCTGTTTTCTTCTCTACACAGAAAAGAAAAACTACCAGACTTGGCGAAGCGGTCTGTCTTTGTGACCTGACTGAGGGTGGAGCCATCTGCTGACTTCTCCACCTTCCTCATTACCACCTCACCGGCTCCGACCCCTGGGTGACCTTTCTGTGTTCGCTCGTCTCTCTGCTGCCGTAGCTCCTGCAGACGGGCCTCACGCTCCTTTTCTCTCTGGTCTGGGATGGAGGTGAGAGGAGGAGAAGAGAGATAGTGGAGAAGGTGGACAAATGATGTCAGTGGAAAAAGAGGAGGAGGACAAGAGGTCCTAAACAAACTGACAGAACCTCATCTGACTGCCACAAAGATGGATTAAAACAGGGCTTCCAAATTTGAGGCGATACATTTCAGGATTCTTTCCACAGTACTGTAAAATTCCTCACAGCACACAGGTGGGAGGATTGTAGCTGGGCCAGAGTTGTCAAGTAAAATGTACTGCACAAACATCAGAGATCAAAGAGAGCAAACACAATCCAAGCATCCTGTTTGGAAGACTGCCACATATAGCAAAGTCAGGGTACTGATAATTTACCACCAGTCACATCCAGCTTGTATACATAAGTATACATACAGTGCAGTAATCATAGACATTCATTCTTAAACTGTTAGTTACGCCTGGTATTGTTTGCTATATCTGAAGAAGCTGGGGCACTAAGGGTGGTCTTGGACCCCTTTGTATTCTCAGCGCAACTGACTGTGTTAAACTTTTGCAAATCAATATGGTGAAACCATATGACCATATGGTGAGTGCTCACTGCAAAATAAAATGTTTCGGGAATAATGCTGCAGCACACTGAGGTGAATGTGAAATGCTACACACATAATAAATCATGCATGTTAATAAACATACTGTATCTTTCAAAATCCACCACAGATATCTGAGAGATAAACTTTTTTTAAATATAGTAGTCTGTGATGACAAGATGGTGCACATAAAAATACAAAAGCACGCAAGTAACACTTATGCACACTGCACACCAACCTGCCCTACCTATTTCCTCTTGAGTACATCCCATCATGGCCTCTAAGGGCAGAATAGATACAAACAATGTGGAAGCTAAAATTGGCTTATAGTTTGTGAAGACAGACTGAAAATCACAAGAAAAACTAAATTATAACAATAATGAATGTTGATCCATCTTTGATGATTTGAAAAAAGACATGAAAAAAAATGGAGGAAGAAAATTTCAAAATACAGATAATTGGTTTTCCTTGCTGCTATTACCTCTCTTTCTCTTGCGAAGATCCCTCATAGCTGCACGGATCAGCTTCCTCTCCTCAAAGTCTTTAGACTCATCAAGCTGTGGAAGAAAAAAGGGATAGGTCATTCTTCACACACAGACAGACAGACAGATGGAAACACACACACACACACACACACACACACACACACACACACACACACACACACACACACAAAAACCTTGTTTTGGTGGCATAAAGTGGCATAAGTTCTATTTATTAACCAAACATATAACCAAGCATTAACCTAATACTGAGCTATGACTTCTTCAAACATACCCTCACGTAGCTGGTGAGATTTAGTCTTAATACACAAACTTTGTGTGTTTGGAGCTGTTATTTTTGTTGCAAAGTCATATTCCTTCTTCTTTTCCTTTCAGCTGTTCCTTTTCAGGGGTCACCATAGCGAATCATCTGTCTCCATCATTTAACTCCATCTTCTGCATCCTCTCCTCTCACACCAACTAACATTACGTCGTCTCTCACTACAGCCCTAAATCTCCTCTTTGGTCTTCCTCTACACCTCCTGCCCGGCAGCTCCAACCTCAGCATCCTTCTAGCTATATATTCACAGTCTCTCTGAACATGTCCAAACCCCTTCAATCTGGCCTCTCTGACTTTATCTCCAACATGAGCTGTCCCTCTGATGTACTCATTTCTGATCCTGTCCATCCTCGTCACTCCCAAAGAGAACCTCAACATCTTAAGCTCTGCAACCTCCAGCTATGTCTCCTGTCCTTTCTTCAGTACCACTGTCTCTAAGCCGAACAACAGCGCTGGTCTCACCACCATCTTGAACACATTTCCTTTCATTCATGCTGATAGTCTTTTATCACACAATACACACCTCTTCAACCTGCATGCACAATAATGCTTTCAAATCATTGTAACTTATTTGTGAAGTACCATTTTGTCAAGGAGCTCTTCATCATCAACGGCATCCAGCTGTTCAGCAGTAAGTTTTCTGGAGCTCTCATTGGGTTTAGTCTGAGTGCTGGAGCCGTTGGGGATGACTGGGACTTGACACCCCACCTGGACTGACGGCCCAGTTGAAAACACCGGCTCAGAGGCGTTAACAGGCTCTGTTTCCATCTGCACAAGTCACAAACACACACTATAAGCAAAAGAATACACAACTTGACACAGGACATAGTATGGCATGTATACTATTAATTTCAGACAACACCCAGACTTTGGAAGTATTTCTGATTCACATTTTAAATAGTTGTATATGTGCATTGATACGTGTAAGTTGTGTACATATGAAACAAGGGCAAAAATTTGAAAAAGAATACCAACTACAGCTTGATGATATTTAGGATATTAATAAGCACAAGAGGATTTTGGTTAACACACTGCAGCCATAATAGGCCTTAGTGTGATAAGCAGGCTGCAGAGCTCACATTCTTTCCTCCTTCAAATTATCTCTTTTCGTCCCACTCACCATATCTCATCATTTATTCCATCCTCTCTACCTTCCAGCCATGCCAGAGAGAGTAACAGTAAGCACATAGGAGCGAATCGCACCTGTGCCAAGTTACTGTCCACTTACTTCATAGAGTGCAACTGACACATTAAGTGTCTGTGGTTTGTGTGTCAGACACGGTATGCCACTATTTTTATAAGATACAAACTTAGGAAAAACATTTAAAGCGATCCTTTCTACTGTGTGCACCACAGAAGGACTGGTGGGAATAGTTGCCAATATAAAAAGTGACAGAGCATGGGGAGGAGCTAGATAACCTTAAAAATAAACATTATAGGACATTAAAGTGGCCAGGATATTCTGAATGACCACTCAGAAAACACCTTAAATTTTCTTATGGTGATGAAAGCCTGTGGGAGCCTATGGGCCCTAGCTGTGGCTTTAAGTGCAGATCCAGATATAGCTCAGGCAGCTAGCCTTGTCCCTATCCAGCCCATTGTCCTGGCTCTACAGGCTCCAGCTGGGCCAAGTCTCACCAGGGAGGGACAATGCCTAGCACAGACAGAGATGATCACACAGCTCCGTGGCCACTGTTGTCTTAAGACCAAAGGTTGGCCACTGGCCTTAAAACTCTTTGAGACACAGAGTTCTGACCCATAGGAAAGGCTAGAAGAAGAACTGTTTGACCAAAAAGGAATGTTTTATAAAATAACACAGCCAAACAAGGACTTTAAATTAGGCAATGAGAGAATGTGTGGGGGTAAGAAAATCCAAAATAACCTTATTTCTCCCTTCATATTTAATTCAGTCTGAACACACTTCAGCATCTAAGTCACTGTGGCATAATAATTCATTTTTTGTTTAGTTTTCCTCTAATGGTTGAAGTGCTGTAATACTTTTAAAAACTTTTAAATTCGCCACTTAGATTTGTGCAACAGTCTTTCGAACAACAGAATTGGACATCATCTCATCTCTCCTAGGCCAGTTGACTGACAGGCCCCAGCTGTGTTTGCAGAATAGACAGCAATATGAACCCTGACCCATTGAATAACTAAGCCCAATGCTGTAAATGTTCAGTATCCCTCAAAATGTCAACATAATTATGCACCTGCACATGCACACACACATATACCCACACAGACAGACAGATGGAAACACACACACACACAAACACACACACACACAGGATTTGTTATGGCATTTCAAAAGCAGGCTACATACTGTAGACAAGCTTAGAGATAAGGGCCAAGTGGTTATTTTGTGGTCGGGAAACTATGAATCAACCACTATAATGTGAACGTAAAAACCTTAAATTCTTTTCTAGTTCTGAAGCCAGACATGTAAAGCTTTTATTTTACAGCTCCTTTTTGAAAATGTCTAATGCTAATCCATGTCCCAACCAAAGTGAACACTGTGGATTAGAATAGGGCAATCTATGGGCCTAGATTAATGTTATAGGTAAAATTTGGTCATTTGTTTTCCACTGGAAAGTATATCCACTCAACAGAAAACTTGCATGAGAACCTCACACTAGCCAGGACCTTATAAGAAACATATGGTGTTAAAGGTTTGGAACACACCTGGTACACTGCAATGATGCAAAGATAAAATATGTCAAAACTGAATGACAACAGAGATGATCAAACTTTTCAAAAAGGTCATCAGGTAAAGACAGAAGAGCTGTACCTGATTGTTGTTGCAAGAAATGTTTGCCATCAGAGAAGGAGCAGAGAGGGAGCGTCGGGTTGCAAAGGTGGGTGGGTGTGAGACAGGTGAAGGCTCTGAATTCTGCGAGGTGCTTGTCCAAGTATATACAGAGTGCTGGGGGCATGATGCAGTGCCCTGGGGCATGCTTGTTGAGGTATCCACATAAGTGCTAGTTTGACTGTCCTGGGTTGCACTCAAATGCTCGATCTTAAATCTTGAATTGTCAAATCCAGTTTCATGGGGAGTGCAGGCTGGAGGATCACTGGATGATGTTGTAGAATCATCCGATAGAGTTTTATCTTCACATGGAATAAAAGGTAAGTATTCTTTACTGGGCAGTAAAGGATTAGAAAGCCCCATCATCTGGCAGAAGGTCTCCACTTGCCTGACCAGTCTTTCTTGCTGAATCCTCAGCCTCAAGTTCTCTTCCTGCAAGCTGAGTTGGGCCTCAGCCAGAGGAGCCACCTGAGCTGCTGCTTCCTCCAAGTGAGCATCCACTTGTTTTCCAAAGGCCTGCAAATCACTATGAATCTCCCCTACTACACATCGTAAGGTTAATTCAAAATTCCTCTTGCAAAACGGTTCCTCTTCATCCGCAGCTTCTGCTTGAAGCAGATCTCCAATCACCTCCTCCAGGCCAGACTCAGCACAAACACTATCAGGGCTGCCCAAAGCCTTGGGAGCCTGTGAGGCAGGGAGGAATTCCAGGTTCACCCCAGGCATTACCAGACCAGCTGCCACTTATGTGTCCTGCAAACTAATACTAAGGTGTAAGATGTGCAGAATCAAAATGGTATTTGCCTTATTTGTGCAGGTAGAAGGTATCCTCTCTGTCTCTTAGAGACCTTCCAAAATAATACACTTTCTTTATACTCCCAGTACACCCTAACAGCCAATGATCACGCAAGGAATCCTATTCCCCAGGCAGCAGTAAGCCCACCCCTTCATTTTCCGGTGTTGTGGACATTTATCTCCTGCCCAGCCATTATTCCACTGAGCCAGTCAGTCCTGAGGCACTGGTGGTGGAGTCAGAGGGTGAATGGAAGTGGCAACAATTTAGAAAACCTCCCCCTCCCTCATTTGAATTTCCTTTTATTTGGAGTCCTTGTCCTTCACACCTCGATTGGCAGGCAACAAGGTTTTTGATGTGGCTCTAGGTGTATGATGAGTTGATAGTGTTACACATTAGCGTTCCATTCCTCTTAAAATTGCTTAGTGAAAAAATGCAACTGTATCCTATTTAAACAGGTCAGTTGTGTTGCACGAGTGAGATTGGAACCAGATCTCCACAGGAAGATCAGTTCATGAGTGGGAAAGTATAAAGGCCATTAGGGGATGGACTTGCAGACTAGTGAGGGCTAGCTGGGGTCTTGTACTCCGTGGCTTTGGGCAAGGATGTTGACAAGAATGGCCCTTCCAAAGTTTAAGTTACTTACAAAGCAGCAGGGTGTCCCTGCTAACGCAGAAGCTTCAAGATCTTCTGTGTTAAATCAAGAGATCTCCAAGAGCACTGACACAAGTCTTTGTGTCCACATTCTTCATATTTTGAGAAGGACAAGTATATCTTTGAAATGTTGACTGATTATTTGCACACTGCAGTACATGCAGAAAATGTTTCCAATTTGTCCAAACAGTACACGAATCATCTAATATCAAAATAATCAGGACTAGAAGTGGAGAACTCTATGACAAAGTCTAACAGTAGTCTCTTGTGGGAATTACAGAAACTATTCCTGGGAAGAATCTGGCCTCGAGGGAGAGTCGAGGGAAATGTGGACTGACTACACAGAAAGTGGGTCTAAAACCAAGGTAAAGCTTTAGTTTTACCATGCATCAAAGCACAAAAGCTTTTACAGTAAATCGAAGAGATTTATGAAGATAAGGAGCAAAGTAATAAAAAATGGCTAATAGGGCTATATGTACACATACACTACTCTTTTCTGCAGACTGCTGATTATTGTAGCAGAAATTAATATAGTAATATGAATTGTTCTTATGTACAATGTTGTTGTGAACTCTGTTGCCATTTATGTAAGAGAGTTTCCAAAAATAATGTGTGCAGTTGCATGCAGGGCTCAAACAAGGTAATGCAGGGATTTCAGTTAAAAGAACATAAATAACAAACAGGGTAAAATCTTTTGGAAATAACACATCAAAGCCTTCTCTCCCCAGTTATCACTCCAGTCTGAGGATCAGGCTTTACCTGTGACACATGTGCACAGTTGGATAACCAGCGTGTGTCTTGGAACAGTAGTATGTTAACAATGGGGTCCTTATCTCTCTGGGACAAGGAGACAATCTGTCACTGTGCCTGTGTGTTCATATTCATGCAGCAGCATTTTTCCAGTTTGACCTGGGGCTTGTCAGTAATCTACAGAAAAGCAACCGACTATCCTGTCATCACCCTGATCATAAAGCTCTGGCATCGTCCAGATTTGTGTCAGAGGCCGAACGCAGCAGCAAACGTCGATAGCTGAGATAAGCAGGAGCAGCTTCGATGACTTGAAGCAGGAGGAACCAATAATCAGCGGACTGTCCCTGCTGTCTGAAACTAAGTCGCTTCACTGCACTCAAGCACCATGGTCTTGCCATCAAGTTAACTCTGTCTTTTTATTAGGTTTGTCATTATTTTCATCTTAAATATGTATCTCTGTTAAGATTCAGATAGTAATTTATAGGCAACCCACTGCCTCATCATGTTTCATTTAATTACTGGGAAAAAAAAGAAAAAAAAAGAACTGAGGAAATAGTAGTGAAGGTAGTGAGTCTTAGAGAACCACAGTGCAACCCAGACCACCCAAACAGATAAAAGCCCCAGACGGGAACCAGTGGGGTCAATAAAAAAACATTAACAACACTAAACAGGAAGTGCGTATACCTCACTCTTGCTATAATGAACATATAAACTGTAAAAAGTGTTATTTTAACATGAGCTTTCACACAACCTTGAACTTTGATTTAACTGGGGAAAGTCAGGTAACAGGTCGTCTCAGGATCAGCCTAAAAGTAACTAAGCTACATCCCCTGGTTGATGCAAACTAACCATGTCTGTTGCTGCTTTTACAATGTCATTAGTGACACAGGGTCCGTCTTTGTGTGGTGAACTATCAGTCTGAGTCAAGAAGGTGGTTTATCATTCAAGGCATTCATCTTAAGGTTATGCAGTGATTATGTAGCTATATGAATAACAATGTGTGCTACATGCCCTAGTGGTGCAATTGCACAGTCCTGCCTGGTTTCTTCCATTTTGCAGCCAGTGTTAAGGCCATTGGCTTAACCCTCATCCCCAAGAGTTATGAGTAACAACAGATTTAGCAAGATAGATAGTAAGATAGTAACAATTTAAGGCTCTGTTAATCAACGGTGACTGACACATGGAGCAGCCTACAACTTTACTGGTGGTTACTGGAACGTGTTCAGGAAGGGAGCAAAGACTTTTTCGCAATCATTTAAAATACATATTTTTTAGTAATATCATGCGTACTTACGTATGTTAGCACTCATAAAACATCTTTACCTGTGTGACACTGTTATAATGTTGCTTAGTCAAGTATAAACCATCTCCTGTAGTATGATTTTCTTGTTAATGCAAAATGCTTTTCCTATTAGTTTCCTACTAGTTTTACTTGGTCCTATGTTTGTGTCTCTACAAGGAATTAAGTGATGAAGACTGTCTCGCTCCGACGACTTAAGTCCTTACAGCCTCTTGAAGCATCCTCCAAACCCTATTAAACTGACTCCTTTATCCCATAACCAGATTACCACAGCGATCAACACTAGGGTTGGAATACACAATCATTAAGGAGTAAACAGGATACAACTTGTACCTCCTCACCCTCTCAATCCCCCTACTTGCCATTCACAATGACACTTCCTTTCATGGAGGAGTAAGGAAGTTAAAGAATGAGGGCAAGGGGGGTTTAGCTGTTCTCCCTTACGTCCAATGTTCATCTGGACACCAAAGGGGAATGGCTTCTGACACCATTCAGCCCAGACTCATACCCCTTTAAGCCAATAAGAGTGAGCAAAAAACTGCATCAAGGTTCAAGCCTCCGCAGAAAGATGAAGTGATGAAGAACTTGTGTCACTATGTGTTTTAATGCAGCTGGACAACCAAGTGTGGATGAAGACAGACAGGTGTGATTTAGAATTCATTTCCCAAATAATTCTCGGTGGGCATGGCCTGCTGAGAGAAAACAAGGAACGCCCGGAGAGCCTCCCTCCCTCTCCTCCTCTCCTTCACATACCCTACAAGGACAGATGTGACTGGCTACCCACTCTCTGTTGGATAAACACTGCTCTTCCCTCCTCTCCCTACTTTTCTCACACTCTGTCTTTCACTGTCCCAGTTTATTCACTTTTCAGGCCTTCATACTGTACTGGTGGTGACTACTGGGACAGAACTTGGCGAAAAATGCCAGTGGAGTTTATTGAAACAGCTGGACATGAAATAGGAGATGAAAACAAAACATTCATCTACAATTGAAAGGGACCAGAAAGATTTTTAAGCATGTTCGACAAATTCTGTCACGTTTCTGTGGAGCCTTAATGTTATTTAACTTTTCCAAAATATTTTCGTGAGGCAGGCTGTACCTTGATGGAGGATCCAGAAGACAGGCTGCTTGAAGATATCTTGAATGGTGTTGCTCTTAGGCCAAGGGTCAACTCTAAAAAAGATACAGAAAAGACACATTTTTACTTGAAGCATTTTTCTAAAAATGTAAACTCAGGTAAATTTATTCAAGAGCTGTATGAAAATAAAGAATCAAAAAGAATGCCAAAAAAGGTCCTGGCATCTACATGCATGTAGACAGACAAGTGTGCATGGTCTTTGTGCTGGTAATAGCCATTAGTCAGTTGCATAAGCTGTCATGATATCATAAACAAAAGGAACTGATGTCTAATCAAAGACATGAGAAAATGTAGACGACGCCACCTTTAAAATAAACAGCCCTTTTTATTTGCCTCCTAGAGGACACATATGCACCTGTGAGGGGGCTACAAGACCTGTAAATACAGGATTAAAGCACAACATCGCAGCACAGTGTATACATAAAAAGACCTTTGTAGGTGCTTTTTAAAGAAACTGGAGACACAAGCAGACACTGCTCTCCATCAGTGGGAGACAGGCAGGTTCCCAAAAAAGGAGCCCAAAATCATTAAAGTAAATTGAGCGGAAAAGAAACCGTGTGACCCTCGTAAAAGAGCCCAGCGGGGCTGCCAGAATTTGTCCAAGTGGAGCGGGGGGGGTGTGAGTTTGGTTATAAGACGTGAGGAGGATGTGATCACACAGGTTCAGCTTCGGTCTAAAATAAACTGTTTGGGTTGGAGGTCCCGGTTGCTGGGAAAAGCTGAAACTTAAGATGTCTTGTTTGGATAGATCGTACCAGCAGCTTCTGAAATGGACAGAATCATGCGGTTCATGTTTTTGTTTCATGCAATTAATGAATCACTGCTGGTACTTCCTGCATTTTGAGTATCTGCTATACTGAGGATTTACTTTACAGAAACATTTATATTTTGGACGCTGGCCCACTTTTCAATGTTTGTTTAAGACTATGGAAACTCAAGTGTTCTACGTATGTCTCACTGTAGTTCCATAACACCTACTAATTAGTACCTATTTTAAAATTAAAAATTACAAATGTTTTTTGTGTGACATGACATATTAATGAAAAATATACAATATTTATATGCTATTATATTATTTCAGGTGACTAATTGTATTTTTAATTGCAGCACAGTAACATTTAGAGATTTATAGATATTTGAAACAGTCTCCTATCAACCAATACATTCACTTCTTATAAAGCTGGACAACATCTTTTCTTTAAATCATTCTCTTCAGGCACCCCGGTGGTCTTGTATTTAATGGGGCCGACAATGAGCGGAAACATCCCTGAATCATGTTTTGCCAGCCGACATGTTTTTTCATCTCTCATTCCTTGCACTCCTCCTACTGTGGTATCCACCAAGTATATATAAAAAGGTAAAAGAGAGCAACAAAGGTCTCATGCTGTGTTGAAACCATGGATGTTACACAAACTGAAAAACTGAGTAAAAACTGACTTTGACTTCATTTAAGGTCATATTCAAACAAATGAAGCAAGTCCTTGTTTGTACTGAAGAACACAATTCATTGTGTGGATTAACGGGCTTATTCAGTTGCACTCTTATTGTGTAACAATATTACTATTCAGCTTGGGCTGAGACAGCCCGCTGTTTTTTTTACCCCATTATATTGTACATTCTGCTGTTGACTCTTCACTCCAACCCCCTCTATACCGCCATAACAAGCTCTCTCCATAACAAATGCCCTAGTCTTCTATCCCCACTCAGCCATAAGCTTTGCTTGGCCTCACAAAAACCCTTGTCATCATCCCACTTGTGACCGATTCCTTGGTGCCGGTCACCTCCCACAGCAACTGGGATTTTATCATGATCTAAGGAATAATATTAGCAAGGAAAGTCAAACAGTGGCTGAATTAATATTCATAAACTTTCAAACAAAGTGGAATTCAGCTTTCTTTACTACACCAGCTCCAAAGAAAGTTTAATGGATTCAGGTGTGTTTTGCTAAAAAAGCACAAACAATCAAAGACAGTCAAAATGTTCAGTTCTTATACCAACTATAAAAAAAAGTTAAACAGCCTATTTGAGCATTAAGTGAACTACAGTATGAGCACTTCTTGGTGCTGCAACGTGGATGCTCCTACCTGCCCTCTGCCCCAGAGCATTAGTGATGCGTGGGGTCATGTTGGTGATGGGGACAATGTTGCTCCTAGGGGAGGATGTAGAGGAGGTGGTGGTGCGCCCATCCTTGATCTCAATTGTGAGGAAAGTCTTCATGTCCGGGTCTGCTTCTTCCTGGGAGACCTGCTGTCCAGCTGCTCTCCCTAGAGTCCTTTCTTCCTTTGAGCTACCCGAGGCGTGCACATCTTTTTCAGCTGGATGCCTTGTCCCACCCACGGTGTTCTGCAATTGGCTCACTGAAGACAGAGGTTTGTTAGCCACACCTCTTGGCTGAGGTGTGGCCTGACTCTGAGATGCGGCAGAGGTGTGAGATGTGGAGTCTACACGTGGTCTTGCTGGCCTGTCTCCAGATGTGATGGGGGATGCTGCAGCATGTGTAAACAGCTTAGTAGCTCTGGGGAGATTTAGCTTGTCACTAGAGATTGTCCCATTCCTCAGAGGAATTTTCTTCAAAGCTGGGACATCTGAGCTCTGGCTGGGCTCTGTGAACTTGCGCATGCGGTCACGTACAGAGTTAGAGCGGATAAATTGCTCCAAAATAACATCTTTCCTCTCAGATGCTGTAAAATATAACACAAGAAGAGAACTGAACTTTAGAAAAAAAAAAAACTCAAAAGAACACAGATACACCGAGTGTAGATCCTTCTTCTATTCAGGCTGTATATTTTCACACTTGATGTCACTTGCTCTCTCCATTTCACCCTTCACCTTAAAATCGCTCTGCAAATCCCATCCCTCTTTTAAAACTCGTCTCTCTAAAGCCCCTTTTCAGAGATGAACTCTAGAGAATGTCAGGAGGATCAGGTCCTGACATTGTCTGGAGTTTCCCTTTCCGACATGTAACCAACATTGGGAGTCTGTGTGAGATGTGATGTGATGTTTTAACATGTGAAGAATTACTCTGGGTAACTGGGCAAGGGGTGGTGCTTGGGCACTTCGAGGAGGGAAGGGACATGACGTATTGGACATGACCAAAAACAAAGCTGCAGAAGTGTTTTGCTTTGTAATCTGGTCATATACCACAGAATCTCTTGCTGTTCCTTTTATTTGTTTGACGATTTCGAGGTCTGCCCTTAACGACAGAAGTTCTTCCAGTCCGACATTGTTGCTGTGTTTGTATGAATGAATGAATTCTCTACCTTGGGTTTTTGTATCTGCCCAGTTTAGGGGCAGGACATGGATGTCATCAACACTTCCACTCACTCATGGTGACTCCTATGGAGTATTACCTCCCCTATTTACAAATGAGGTTGAGTGGAGATAATCCGGAAATTGCACTAGGGAGCTAGCTGGGTAAAGTCCGGGTAATGTCAGGGCCAAAAGACTTGAGTGTTTGCGTTCACACATACACACACTGGAAGTCTCGAAAATGACTGAATTCCAGTGCATGTCTAAAGGAGGCTTGTTCCAGCTTGTTTATTTTGCTTGACTTAACATCTCCCCTTTCACAGTTTTCCGTTCCTAATTTTTCGACTTTGCAGGACACGTTTCTTCCACTCATGGATATTTTTTCATTGTCTGATCTTTATTGCTGTCAGTGTACAAAGCTCACAGTTTGGCACAGACTCTTAAATGGAAAAAACACAGTTATTACAAGAGAAGCTCTTCACTGAAGTCATCTCAACAAAGAAAATAAAAGTGCTGCTGACGAGGAAAACCAGTTTATAGTACAATAAGAAAAAGCACTGCCTATTAGAAAGAGTTATACACCGACCAGCCACAACAGTAAAAAATATTTATAGCTTATATATAGCTTATATTTGACTGTATGTTTTTATAAGAATATAATTAATTCATAAATGTATCATTATGAATTAACCACCTGTCAAGACATTCAATTGTTAAATCAGCTCCACCTTTACCAAAAGGGAACTTGATGCCTATTTCTTATTAATTACTGTATGTTTTGCCATAATAAGACATTGTTCTCATAGTTGAGTACTTTTACTTTTCTAGTTTATTAAAGAGTATATGATTATGCCAACATAATCAAACCACACAATTGTTTCAGTGGTAAACATCTTTTAATGTAGTAAATTAAAAGTTTAAATTCTAGAAAAATTTAACGTTTTCAAAAACTGTTGTACATTCCTAAGGGTTACGTAAAATGTTGACAATCTGCTTCATACTTTTACTTAAGTAAAAGATTTGAAGTAGTACTTACAGTAGAAAATGTTTTTTTAGACCAGTACTTGCATTTTTATTGTACTTCAGTACTAGGTTTGTGTACTTCTACCACCTCTGCACACAGTGTATCACATTTTGGTGCAAATGGGACTGTAGCCACAGATTGCTCAGAGTGGCAATGCTGACCCTTGTGTTGTGGGTGATTTGTGTATATTACAACATAGACTCTCCCCAGCCCCCCACACACAGTGATACCAATGGCTGTGATTTTCTACCAATCTAACATGAATCTTATATTAATATCTTAATAATAGAGTATAGAGAGTTTAGAGCTTATGTTAATCAATCGAACCATATTCAAATAACAACTTTTTAAAACAAAGAAAGTATTGATCATTGGTTTTCTTTTTAGCGCTAAATAAACTGAACTAGTTTCTTACCAGAATTCTTTGCTTTGCTGTCAGTGAGGGGAAAACCACTGTTAACTGTTATCTAAAAAGGAAAAAAAACAAAGAAACAGAACAATCAGTAGGGGAAGTAGAGGAGATTGAGGGTGAACCTGCATTGTGTTGCTACACTAAACAGCTATATGGGGCAGCAAAGGACATTTGTACTGACCTAGAGTCTGCAAGAATGGCTGTGGTGACAACTACATACAAACACGGACCTACGCAGTCCTAAATAGAGAAACAATTTTTTTTGTTTTCATTATCTAACATTCGCACATAACATGTTTGGAGTGAAGTGGGGCTCTGTTCCATTTTTGGCAGCAGGAGCCATGATAGGCCCCTGAATGTTTACATGACTCTCAGGAGACTGAGCATCAATGCAAATTGCAGGGAACAATAAAAGCAGTCTGGGGCGAGCCTTGAATAAACACATTTAGAGAAGTGACACGATGGCGTCATGGTGACCTGAGTATAGGACATGTTGCTTAATTAAAAGTCAGTGAAGCCACAGCAGCTCTGCATGCTTCTGTGTACTCTGTAGGATGAAGAGAGACAGAAGCTCTGGCCCGTGATGCTGTCTATCCCTGTCTGTCAGCAAGTGAGGCTGAGAACGGGCTGACTTGAAGCAGACACACTCAGGTACACAGTTTGTTTGTGTAGCCAGGTAACAAAAGTTAAACAGCTCCTAGCCAGAGCTCAGCATGTTCTGCTTATGGATGCTGCTGTGACCTGGGTGTCACAGAAGAATGGCATGTCAGGCTTTATTGTCAGGAATAATGAAATGAAAAGAAGGTGAGAAGAAAGCTTGGACTGCTGGCCCTGGACTGTGGTTATGTAGCTCAACACCTCTCTCTAGTGGTGCATTTACAATAAATAATATGTATTTTTTTATTGTTTAGCTGGCTTAAACTGTTGTGACAGATTACTGAAAAAAAATAACAAGGTCTTACTAAACCTGCAGAAGAGCTTCAATTTGGTTTTCAACGTCTAAATTGAAAGTCGTTATTTACAAGTTCAGATATGCAATTGAATAAAACTGCAGATTTACAAAATAGAAATGGAAACTGTAGTAGACACTGTACCTTTTGTTTCTGAAAGTCAACTTTCCCCTCGGCATTGCCATTAATCAGGCCATTTGCAGGGTCACTATGTGATAAGACAGCACCATCAGGCTGCTCCTTGTCAATAAAGCAGTGATGGTTGGACTGAGCCAGGGAGCTGGATGGACCTTGGCTTCTGCTCTCAGTTTCTGAATCTGTGCTGGAAGTTGAACCACTACTCATGATCACCTCCACCTCCTCCACTGAACCCCTGTCTTCAGAGGACATATTTACACTCAGGTCAGATGTTCCTGAGTCAGTCCGTTTCCTTGACAAAAGACCAATGCTGTCTGAACCCCCAGACTCCAAACGTGGTCTGACCCCAGAGTTGGAGACATCTGAGCCTAATCTTTCTCTGACAAAGGACTGAGAGCTGACACTTCGCTCTGATGCCCCAGAATCTAGTCGGCCGCGGTGGGAGGGACTCTGGCTTCTGTCTGAGGCTCCAGAGTCCAGCTGGACTCTATAGGCTGAGCCCAGACTCTTCTCCGATGCCATGGAATCCAGATTGGACTTGGAAAGCACTGAGGTTACACTGCCGTCTGAAACTGGGGAGTCTGACCTTTGACGGTGTGACAGAACCTGCTCAGGCTCTGTGGTCAAAGCTTCTCTCTGAGGTTGGATCAACGGAGGCCCAGAGTCATCTTTCGCCAGGTGATCAAGAACCAACACCATGCCTGAGTTGGAGCCTGCAACAGAAAAATAAATAAAGTATTAGAAATACATGAGCAACCAAAATATTTGCCTTTTGGCTCTTCTGATTTTGTCAAACTGAATAGTTACTATTCTTCCTTTCATAGTAAAGAGGGTCTTGCTGGTTGTGAACAAAGGAAGCAAAAGGAGGTTGAGTTAAATACTGAAATGATAGAAATGAAATGCTTCCGTGAAAATATCACTTAGGGTCGCACGTGGAGACATGGGGGGATGTAGGCATTTCCTCCAGACTGGCCTCAGTTCCTGAGCCAGATTTCTGAGATTGTGTTGGTGGATGTGTGTAAAGGAGAAAGGGGGGGGGGGTCATTAGAGAATGGGCGCATGTTGTACAGAGACAGGAGGAATTGGGGGTTAAACAGAAAGTCTTTTTAGTTGGAGATGCCAGGACTTTGGAGGCAAGTTGACTCTTCTATAAGGTGGTTATGTTAGCAAAGATTCCCTCCTCCTTCTGGTGCCTGTATCCAACTGTTTGTTCTTCAGATCAATCAGAATGTGACCGTTACCATTAACATGCTATACACAATGCAGAATAATGCAGCTTTAATCTAAATCATATGATAAATGCTGTTTATTCTCCAGTGTGCCTGGGAGACCTTCCCATGAAATATCCCACTTAGTGTAATAAAGGTGTGTCAAGAATGACCTCCAGTGCCATTATGGCATACAGGACAGTGGAGCAGCAAATACATTGAATATTCCAGCAGCCTCACATTGAAGATTTAAAACAATTATTGAAGATGGAACTCGTCTTCAACTTCCTGTGCCTAACTACCTTCTATACTTGCACTTGCATGTCAAGAAACATGGCACTTTGCTTTTAATGTCTTTTCCTTGACTTTTTTTTGCTTGCTTTGTACTTAACGCTTCTGCCAAATGACTAAATGTAAATATAAATGTAAATGTAAATAAATGGGCAGTGTACAATAGGCTAGAGATTGGAACTTTCACTCCGCTTTTTCCAAGCTGCTTCACGGCTCGCTCTCTCCTCAGGAAACCACACTCCAAACAACACAGCAGTGCCCACATCCTCCCCTGGTAATAGTCTAACATCTAACACACCCACACGCACACTCACACACTCACACACCCACCCACCCATGGTGCTTGTAGTGATGGAATATATGAGAGTGTGCCTGTACACACATAACAAAAACAGCCACATCACATGTACAAACAAAAACATGGAAAACACTGCAGCACAAACTCACTTTGGACCAACCCTGCAACCAAATGGATGCACCAAGTATGCATGTCTGTCATTTACAAACCAAATCAAACAAGAACTCTAGTCAACCGGCAGCCACAGCAATCTTTGAGAAATTTAATTAAACAGGATCTAGGGTGAACATCCACAGCTTCATTTAAAGCGGCTGATCTTTTTTTACTCATTAAGTTGACTGAATTGTGCATTTTTTATAAATGGCAACAAGTTGTTGATGTAACAAGCCAAATGATTATATAATACAGTCTGTGTTCATGATGCGCAATTTGGTCAATATATGGCTGCCATTCTCACATGTGACACTATGAATGGTTCAGCAGACAGCAGTGTCTATATCTATCTCTGATGAATGATGAACTAAAATAAGAGCCAAAACATATTGCTTCTTCCACAAACTCTCACATTATTGTTCATGTTGTACTATTCATAAGCTGTCGTGTCCATTGTTTAGCCATTTCTGGAAAAATCCCCACTGGTACTAGATAATGAGAGGCTTGCCTTTTGCTTCAAAATAGTACACTCTGCTGCCAAGCATTATATAGTAAAGCACAAAGTTTCTTTATACTTCTTTTACACTGAAGCAATGACCCGATTAGTTTAGGTTTTGCAGTAACATAATTTTTTTTTTTACATAAGCCTTTCTGCAGTGCATGATCAAGATAGATAAAAAATTGACATATAACCAAAGTTATAATTCCGAGGGGTTAAAGTTATAGTGATTCATTCTCTATGTACCATGAATGTCTACAAACTTTAATGGCAATCCATCCTGTTGTTGGCAACGGAGATAGTTAAAGTGCCGTCCCTACAGCAATGGTGCAGCACAGCTAAATACAACATTGCAGCAACCATTAAATTATGTTAAAATAGGGGGTGCTGAGCAATTTGTTTTTAAATTTCCATTAGGATCATTCAAGGCCTGTGGTTTAGCATAACTTTGTGTGGTGATAAAGGTGCAGACTATGGGCTTTTCTTAATTTGATGTGAAATTAGTGTTGTCTAACTTGAGCAAGTTTTTGTCATTTGAGAACTTGAGGCACACATTCCACTGAGACTTTATAAACATTTAATTTCTTAAATCACAGCTTTATCAGGTAGGGTTTGCACTAGAAGGCAGCCCAGATGGGCAATGGTCACTGAAGTAAAGTATTTACAGTAAATATAAGCTTTTGTCTGAATGGCAGTGGTATGCATTTGTGTTTTGTCCCTAAATGTTCCAGTTAATCTCTTATTTTCTGCTACTTTCACCCTACTAAAAGCACAAGAACCATTGGGCCCACCCTGGCTAGAGTGTCCTGTCCCAACCACAGAAATCCTGTGTCTCTTTTGACCGGTGTCCACTTCCTTTGCTTTTCTCCTAATTTTTTCACCGTAGCTTCACCCTGATTTTAATTGTAAAGAAGGGATAAATCAAGAACAGTGGGAAGGTTGTCAGCCACATCGAGCAAGTTTTACTTCTGTTCTGGTATCAGGTTTATTTAGCAGAGGTGTGGTTGTTGGGTTTCACTCTATTTTTTACCAAAACCCCACCACCAACCCCAGGTCCAAGAGAAGAACTAAGGCAGCCAAGTCCAGGGCTGACCAGACCACACAGAATGACATTATTATGGACCTCAGCTTCAGGCTAAGTTCAGGTCATCCAGGCCTGAGCTCAAATAAAAAGGAGAAAAATACTTTCATCTTCAGCCAATGATAAGCAATGTTAAACTTGGTGTGCTGTTTTAAGGGGAATGCCCAATCGGTACTTTACCCTTAAGTGTTAAAAAAGGACAAATCATAAGCTGAATTATAACGTCAATGACTCATATACAATGCACCTTTGTCACTGTAGTAGCCTGCAAAGTTTTAAGGATTTAAGAGAACGAAACACAATCATTGTTTCTTAAAGGCTTGCATTCATATCTCAACTTTATTAATGTTTGGATAACAGTTTAATGAACTTACTTCACAGTGAGTGACTATAAACAGTTAATAAAGTCCAATGAAGGAGCTTAAAGAGCTTTAACCAATGTGACCTTCTGACTGCCACCTCAGAAGAATGGCTCTTTTGGCTCACTGTTTTGCCAGGAGGAGAAGAGGAAATTTCTCTAAAATGTTTGCAGTCCCAGATACACGCAACACTGGTGGTCAGTGTTGGCTGTCAGTTATTAGCTCCAATCCAAGCCTACCCTCTAGGTGTAGTAATATTTACAGTATATACAATGTTTTAGATTTCAAAAAATCTACGGGACTGGACAAAAATTATGACAGTGTGAGAGTAATAACATGTCCTGCAGGCAATACAGTATGGATTAGTATTTAGAAACTTCCCAGCACCTAAAGAGCAGTCACATTCAGTTCTGTAGTGTACGTGTTTCTTACCAATCCTCTGCAGCTCTCTGCTTTGTTGTGTCTGCTGGCCACGTAACTCACAGATCTGAGATCTGATATGTTCTCGTTCACTTTGACTCTCTCGCTGTTGGTCCTGTTAAAGAAAAAGTTACACACCATTAATGCAATACTTCACTACAGCTTTAAAAGTGCCATGCTCTTTCATTTTGCAGGTCACAATGTCTTCTGCCATTTCTTAGGACAGCAGGCAGCCACTGCCACACTGCTAATGCATTCCTCTGATCAGAACAAGAAGGAAAAAAAAATCTGTTTTGTGTTCATGTATGTTTTCGAGGTCAGCTGGTGAACACAACAGCCTTATTTTGGAGGTTGAGGTCAAGTGCTGCAGCCATGATGAGAAACATGTTTGATCAGCTGGAAAAGTAAAGATCTGACTTCCACTGTATATGTATGGTGGTGAGAGAAAAAGAAAAAGATGCCCCAAGTGCCAACATATAACTCCAGAATTGATTAATCAAGACTTGAATCTTCTTTACAGCCTCACTTTATTATGGCAGCTCCTACACAAGGTTACCTGCAGGCTGACTGTCGTAAAAATTGTACCTTTTCTGCAGCACTCTCGTCTTATCCTGCACTGATGGAGAAAAGTCACAGCAGAAACGAAATCTAAGAGGAGAAGCACGAGTATTTTGGCATATGGAGAGGAGACGGGAAATGTAAGAAGGGGAGGACGAAGGGGGAAAGATGTCGGTACTACTGTCGAGCCTCTGGTGCCTGACCTTGAGCTACTCCACAGGAGAATCAGCTGCATAAATAAGGCTCCTTCAAGCACGTGTGCACACACACTTTACAACACTCCCCCACATATTCTTAATCCCTGGCACTCTGAAGACTCACAAAACTTTTCTATTAAAGGGCAAAAACCTCCAGTGTGTGGAGCTTCAGGTGGTTTGCATCAATTCCTTAAGGAGATTATGTGCTCTGATATAGTTAAGAGCTTTTTTTTTAAGGTATTGGGGTTAAGAACAGTCCAACAAAAGTTTGGGTGGTTCCTGAAAAAACATACAGGACACAACCTCACATACTGAAAATATAATCAGATTTACACCCTACACTTACTTCAAAAAACTTCTGAAAATGCATTATGCATTAACAATCTTTAAAGTGAGAAAAGAAAGCCCACACCCACACACCACAATCAGTCATTTGTAAACAAAGTTATTTTAGATAAAAGACTGTCACAATGGTCAGAAGCAGTGTGAAAGTCTTAAAGCCACAAGTTTGTATTTTAAATGGCTTTTAATCAATGGACTCTGATCAGAGACTGCAGTGATTCAAACACAAACATTACTATAATTGAAACACATGTCAAGCAGAAGTGAGAAAGGACCTAAGACTCTGCTCTGTTGACTGTGACCTTAGCCACCTTGAGCAGATTACAGAACAGACTGCCACAATTGCTGAAGAGAAAATGTAATCAGGCACAGTCGCAGGAGACTAGAAAGGTAAATCTGGGATTGCACTGATCAGGTTATAAACAAAGACACGACTAAACTTAGATTTTTTACTTAAAAAAAAAAAAAAAAAGACTAGATCTTTTACTTAAGTGAAGTTTTGTTACTGAAATAAACGATAAGAGGTCAATTTGTGTCTGGGAAAAAAATGTTAACAAGAAGCTGAATAATTAAAATACTGTATGTAAAGCTATATAGAAGGTGAACCAGGGTCACCTTTTCCAGGTTCCACTTTTCCATATGAAGCAAAAATAGTGGCAGCTCAAATCTAGGTCATGTTAAAAAAAGACCAGGTTTTCAAGACAATGGTAAATCTTGATCACACAGACTGGGGCACCAAAGATTTGCAATGTGCAATGCTCCTTTAATGAGACATTAAAGTGTGTGATGAGGATACTAATCGATTTCTATAACTCCACAAATACAGTGTAATAATGTGAGAAGTTACACGCAAAATGTAGTCACTCAAAGAGTCATCGGCGGGTGGGGGGCTAATTGTGTGTGAGACTAACTTTTTCTTCAACCACCCTTTCTTTCCTTGTCCTGTGTCTACTAGGAGTCAGACAGACAGCCATCATTTCACAGATCCCACCAAACCACATGGAACATATTTCTCACAGACATTGAGGCAGAAGGGAAAAAAAAGGGAAGATAAAGCGAAACGGGAGATGCAGACCAGAGCTCAGGAACTGCCGCCAGCCACCATGCTGTCATTAGTGGCTTCACTCTGGCCCCAACAGTCAAGACCTGATAGAGTGGAACCAACATTGACACTGTCCCAGTCCAGCACTCATCCGGATCATTCATACTATCTGGCCTCAGGAGCTTGTTTGTGTCCCCCTCCAATTGCAAAATCTCAAACTTGTCAACACAATAACAACTGTCCTTTCTCATGACCACAGCAAGGCGTGGGCCTTCTCCACTGAACCCTCAACTCCACACACACACAAAAAAACAATAAGGCAGAGGCCAAACCATCGCTGAGACACACACCTATTTCAACCAGTTCAGACAGCTGGCGTCAGCTATGGGTTAGCACACTGGGTTACAGTGCTCCAGTTTTCCATGAAAGTTTCATCCATCACTCCACTGGCGAGATCAGATCATTTGAGGGTCTTCCATGCCTCCACGTGTAAGAGAGAAGAAGAAACCCGGCAGCTTGTTTTCCATTACTGCGGCCCAAAGAACCACATGCTCAGTTTTCCAGTGACCGAAATACAGTAGCTTTAATGAAGAAGCAGTCATCTTAGTATCTCCTACAAAGTATGCAAGTGAGGAAACCAAAAGGAAAAAAAACCTGAGCCTCTTTCCCATTTTTACTTACTGCAAATCATCACATGCCAGTCTAAGCTTACTTACTGGTCTCATTATAAAATGGATCGACAGTACTTTTTCCCTCCACCACACTCCCTCAAATCATCTTTCAAGTCTGAAAAACCCTCTCCATTGCAAATGCTGGGCCCAGTTTTAGGCAGTAAAGCTAGTGTTCCCTCAGGTCTCTTCTTGCAACATGTTTATGATGAGATCAGAGAACAAACAAAACTCTGTCTGCAGCTGCAATACCCTCCCACCCTCAGCCTACCTGAGCTCTCCCAACACACCTAGATGACGTGCAAACCTTTAGCATCAAAGATAGAATTCAAATCACTCACATCTATAGTAAAAACATTAAACAAAGTTTATCACAAATATTTGACATACCTTTACTGCATTTATCGTCAGTATTTGTCTGATGCACCAATTTCATGTCATGCATCATTAAAATTTCATCTACATTCAAAAATTTAACTCGTCCAATAAATAAGCAAACAGTGAAGTACCCAACAATAAACCATTAATTAAACAAACCTGAAAGGTAAACAGAGAGGCAGGCACATCCCATTCTTCACTTAAACATAAGTGGGAAGATATCTAAATGTACTTGTAACAAAAGACAATGAAAGTCAGAGAAGACCATTTGGTCTGTGACACACGACAGCAGGAAAATCAGAGTGACATTTACCTTCTCTTCACTGGACTGACTGCCTTTCTCCCTCCCTCCCTCCTTCTCTCTCTCTCTCTCTCTCTCTCTCTCTCTGTAGTAACCCTTTTGGAGTCAGGACGTCCGCTATTCTGCCGCTCTACTCCACACACCACAAGCCACTCCCTTCCCCTTTCTGTGTCACCAGGGATGTGACCCCCACCACACATATACTCTCACACACTCTTTCCTTGGGTTGGCTGTTTGACACATTAACTACTGACACCCTGCCTTTCTTTTGACCTCTGTTTTATACAATTTTATCGTAAAAAGAATAAGAATCCAACTCTATGTGCATTATACACAATGTTTAAAGTTCTTTTATGATCTGTTAGAGTTGCCGTTCTCCCAAATAAGCAAAAGGAAACTTTTACATTATCTCAGGGGTGCCTGTTTTTTTCTACACAAGTCATTGAGTTAAGTTTGTTTGTTCCATATTATATAATGAAGCAAAGGGCAGTTGTTGGTAAACAGTTTGTAAAGGCAGTCATCCACGGAGCACAGGGTCAGTAGTTCGATCCCTGGTCCCGGCTATATGTCGAAGTGTCTTTGGGCAAGACACTGAACCCCATTGAGCCCATTCCCATCCCTAGCTGTGCAGTGCTGGTCCAAGCCCGGTAGAAATTATAGAGGGTTGCATCAGGAATGGCATCCGACGACAAAACTCATACTGTACACAGTATGAGTGTGATTGGATGTTGTGAGGGCATATCTAGGGCCTCCATCTGCCATGGGACAATTGTATGCAGCTCAAAGAGATCCGCTGGTGATGTGAGTGGAAGGAGCCCTGCTGCTACTGGTTAATGTTGTTGTTGGCCATGTCCCCATTCCAGCGCAGACTACATTGCTGAGGCACAGCTGGTGGGTTGCCTTTCTGTCTGTATGTATGACCCCCCTCCTCACCATTCAACCCCCCTCCCTCATTCATCACACCACCTGTGACTCACAAACCCATCGTTGCACCACTCAGATGTCTTCCAGGAAGTGAGGTAAAAAGACTTGAATGCTTAAGCATCCTGTGACATGAACATGCTATCATCACTTCCTATCTTTGTATAATACACACTCACGCACACACACAAAGGAATGCACACAAACACACGCTTCAATGACTGTAACAGCCTTTAATTATTGCCCTTTTATATCACTGTGCTAAGAATAAAGGTGCTTTCACAAGAAGCACAGCGCTGTGATAATGTATTTTTTTTACAGATCAGTAATTTAGGTGCTTTTTCATTTTCATCAATTCAAGTCATCAAAAGGTTTAGTTACAACAGTGGTGACCACACACTGTAAGAATTACCTTTGTTTCTTCTCCAAATAAATCACATCCACTAGAAACATGGCATTAATACAAAAAAATCTATGATCAAACAGGGCTGATAATATCTGGACCCTGGCAGGCTACAGTTTAGTCTAATGTTTTCACATCATGTTCACTAAAACTATCACATAAATTAATCCATTATGCTGAAAAAGTCAGAAGTCTTTGTTAAACTTTGAACTGTCCCATGGTCCTCCACTAGAGGGCCAGTCAGCTGAGAGAAACGGCAGAGAAAGTCTGGACTTCGTTTAAGAGTGACTAGAGAGGAATTCAGATAAATGTGATAAAAGATGTAATAATAGAATTATAGTATTTATTCATCCTTTAAATACACTGAATTCAAGAATTCCATAAACTGTCTTCTCCTGGACTCACGCTCAAGCTTAACTCTTAATTTTACCATAAAGATAAGTTGGAGACAGCTCCTGTCATCAACGATTTACTACCTATTCTAAACACCAGCCTGACAGTATATTTTATCTTTCTCTTTATACTTGGCCAAACCTGAATAATGGTGTAAAAAACACATTCCTTGCTCCGTGGCAGCAGAGGCATGTGCTTTTTGTGTGTGGCGTAGCCAGAGTCACGACACAAGTCACAGTACTTGTTGTTGTTGTTCAGTGCATTCTTCATTGTGGCAGCAGAGAAACCTCAATGGTCACTGCTGCTTTGCAAACAAACTCAGCCACCACAAACTGGTCTGTGCTCAGTTCATTTTTGCAAATGGACATTGACATGAGTTAAAAAGCTAAAGTTTAATTACTTCTACACCCATAAATGATAATCATCACTCTATTTAGTCAGCTTTAGTTACCCTATCTCCCATGCTGTTCTGGGGCTCCACGCTCTCAGACTCCAGACAGCGACCAGGGGCTTTACCTTGCTCTGCAGTCCCTAAACACACACAAAAACACACAGTGGTAGTGCTCAGATAGGCGACATACTTTACAGTTTTCTTTTAACTTATTGCTCCACATGGTGCCGAACTTTCAGCATCATCATTGCGAACTAATAGGTAGATAGATAATAGGAATTTTTGTGACATCACCGTCTAGGTGTCTTGGAAACTGACCAAATTTTGATTGAGTCTGCAGCAGTGTTACAGTGTGACAGGCCCTCACACAGACAGTACAGCTCTAAGGAATGAGAGGAATCCATTATCTGATCCAGCATCATAGGTAGATGGATGGTCTGCTGCCTTTTTGCACGGTGCATGCACACAATTTATCTCAATTTATCTCCCTACAAAAATAAACTAATTAAAAACTTCTGGCATAGGTAACATTTGAATTTCTTGTAATTTATCGCTCTTATCAGGACTTTCTAAATGCCAGAATTTGGTGCCAAAACACACGTTTCATTGAAAGATGCATGCTTCTAAGATTGTTCTTAATAACCATGTCTCCTATTAACAGACATTACAAACACAAATTGACTAAATTTTCTTCACACTTGACTCACCTTGTTGCTGTTCATCTCGGATTTGTCGGATGGCTGCTCTTATCATTTTCCTCTCCTCGTACTCGGTGGCAGCACAGAGCTTTCCGTTAACACAGACAAAGTCTCAGTGTACACAGGACAAGCATACATTGTCACATCATTTTATGATTTGTCTTTTAATGCTCACCATTTTCGTCAGCTCATCAATGTCCTGGATTGATTGAAGCTTTTGGGACAGAACATGCAAGCTGTCACTTAATTCTAACCTGAGAGAGAGAGAGGGACAGAGACACAGAGAGACACAGACGGACACAAGTTTATTGTGGTGCCCATTATAGAAGCCTAATCCCATTCTCCCTTGTTTGAGCTTCATTTTACTTCCTTCATTTAAGTTGGTTTCTATTATTCATACTGATCTTTCTCATTATTTTTTCTTTGCTCTACTTGTTGGTATTGAAGGACGTGTGGCATGTTGGATTGGAATATTTTACATTCCATGTTATAATTGAACTTGAAGATGCATCATCTGTCTGTGTATGTGTGTGCATCCATGTGTGTGTCCTAAAAAGGCTTTCCACGAGGTTTAGGAGTGTGTTTATGAAATACATTTTACACAGGGCTCGCAGTCTTCGCTCTAATTCATCCCAAAGGTTTTCTATTGGGTTGAGGTCAGGACTCTGTGCAGGCCAGTCAAGTTCTTCCACACCAAACTCACTCGTCCATATCTTTATGGACCTTGCTTTGTCCACCTGAATTCATTTATTCGGATGGGTGAGCGAATACTCTTGGCAATATAGTGTAGCTTTGACGACGCACATTCCCTTGTTTTTGTAATGATTACTCCTGACCACTGTTCTTATTGAGAGTCAGTGACAGAGAAAAAGAACAACAACAACATAAGGTTCGGTATCGTCTTTTTACACAATAAGGTTAAATCTCAGCTGTGCTATCAAGTGATAATGGGCTTGTGCCACACTGGAACTAGTGCCAGTCTTAAATTAATTATGCCTGTAAAATAAATCAGTCATCTAGTTCTGCAGAGCTCAGGATTTCACCATAAATTGCTGCAGCCTGGACTCACTTTTATGTTGATGCCTTAGAGCTCTGTTGTTGTCCAAAAACTATTTAAAACTCATCAGTCAGACACCGGTACAATGGATGAAGTGTTACTTCTTTCAGAAAAGTAAGTAACTACTGTCAACACTATTCGGAGTCTCCATAATTCCACCTTAAATGTTGCGCATGCACAGTTCACAGGCGGAAATAAAAGAAAGTGCTTCTCTAATCTCAAAGTAAAGTTGCTAAATTTAGGTTTTCAAGTTGAAGTTCACAAAGTAGCCCTGAAGGTTTTATAAAAATATGTCCCATTTTTTAATACCAATACAAACGTTTGACACAGGGGCATATGTTTAGTGTAAAAAACATTGATCGTGAAATGTGCAAACAAGATGAAAAAATAGATAATAATAATTCACTGGGGTTGCAATTTTCTGTCCTCTGTAATTCCCTGGCAAGTCTTTTTTAGATTTTTCCTGCTGGATTGTTTCTCCAGTTGACCTAGTCTGAGGAAAGGTCTGTGTGCGCATGTGTGGTCTCACCTGTGCTGGTTCTCCTTGTCCTCTTGCTGCTTGAGGCGCGTGGGTCGAAATCTCTTGCTTGCCAAAGCGGCCTCCATGTCCTCGATCTCCCTCCTCCTCAACTCCCGGATGGCTGAACGAATGAGACGTCTCTCGTCCAGATCCACGGTTCCATCCAGCTGCACGCACAACACAAAATACACAAACAAGCCATGAACATGAATGCAATGCGCCAAGCTTACTAACACACAATATATTTAACTATTACAGTGATTAAGTGTCACTTATTATATTTACCTCTAAAAGTCTAAGAGTGAGAACACCATGTTTGCAGAGTGAGGGAATGAACACAAAATAATCTGTTGATCAAGGGTCACAGTCCTGTGAAACATATTGCATGTTTTGTACAAATACAGTGCAAGTACAGTGCCATCAAAAAGTAGAACTCAAAGCTTCTTGGCTTAAAATACAAGTCACCACACTGCCTTCTTTCAGCTGCCGATTCCTATAGCCTGTAATTAACCCTACCTAAGGACAACAAGGAAGTCATTTATAAAAAGGGGTTAATCAGCTCTGACAAACACATGCAGCTGTCAAACAAATAGTTTAGTTGTGTGACATTGAAAAAGTATTTCACTAAACAGCCCTGGCTTGGTTTTAAATGTGTGGCAGGGAGGTACATTGTCAGCAGAGCAGCGTAGATGGACGGCTTATAGATTTGTGATGACAAGTGATCTGCCTTCACTAATGTGAAAGGACAGACAGACTACATTAGCAAGTGGCAGTGGACAAGAAACAGGCACACCAACAGCTGGTATGGATATAAGAGAGACTTATCACACAGGTGTCTTCTCTGGCTCTAGCAAAGCTGTAGGAGGACCCAGAGACTTGGATGCTGTAGTATCTTACTTAAAATACCCATATTTCATCGCTCTGAGTGGCTATTAGTTAAAGAGTTCATTTTTTTCAAGCAAAAGTGTAATTAAGATGTGTGAGCATTTATAAATAACAAGCCTACAGCCAGACACACCACCTCACAGAGCTGAATGCTTTCATGTTAGTGAGAGGGAGCCCTCTCCTGTCAAATGGGAGCCATGTCACTTTTTTGATCAACAGCAGGAACCTGTTAATACATTCAGCATGTCCTCCAGTGGATTTTTCTTATAAACCACACAGTCAAACACACACTTTAGGGTTCCCTGCTGCGCCAGTTTAAACCTGCAGATCTGAGACACAGACCTTTGTGTGTCAACTAACCTCTATAAAGGGGAGCTGGATGTGGTTGTTCGGCTAAGCCTTACACCCTAATGGGTTGAAAAAAAGACCAGACCCAGAAAAGCAGGAGGAGAAGGGTTTCACAAGAGATGGAGAGGCCCATTGGGTCTAAGATCTCACTGTGGTTTTACAAAATATGCAGCCCAAGCTACACTAGCTCAGAGGGGCATTCATATATACTGTAATTTGTGGGAATTTAAAGTGCTGAGCTGACTGAAAAAAGAATGGGTAAGAGGAGCGAGTGCTCAGAAAAGGCAAGAAGAAAAGACACAAGAAAAAAGGAGAAGTATGAAAGGGGAGAGAAAAGTGGTTAAAAGAGAGACGGGATGACAAGTGAAAAGGAGAAAAAAAAGAGAAGCTCTGCGCTGGTATGCCTAAAAATGGGCACAAGAGAGCTGGGTGGGAAAAGGCCAATCCTTGCACAGGTCATTCCTCACATTCCTGCTGACTCACAGGGAAAAGAGATGGTAGTGAAATCAGGAACTGGGTTTGGGTCAAACCCAGGAGGGAAATGATACAGTATGATGCATAGGAGCAACAGAGTAAGGTTTCTGATTGTGAAGTAGTAAAGCAATGCTACAAAATGGGAAGCACACCTCATTCAATCACTGGTCAAGTCCCTCCCACATACACACACAGAGACATGAACACACACTAAGCAAACACTTCTGCCTTTTAACACCCTGTCAAGCTTGCTACATAATGTCATGGTGATACAGCCAGTGCACTGACAAGTTTTAAAACTGACTGATTTATTAATTCATTAATGAGATAAAACAGAATATCCCCAGGCTTGGGCTACTACACAAGAACAATAAGTTCTGATTGGCATTTCATAGACACCTGCATTTTTGGCCTATGTAGTGTGCATATCAGTTTAAACATTAAACTAAATTGGATAAGAAAATGTTCAACAGAAAGAAAAACCTGCTGACAGCTCCCAAACACAGAGCATGTGATAGAAAGTGTCCAAATCAGTAATCAGTCATGATATGATGATAAGAGATGAAAAACAACTCCCACATGTGCTTAAGCAGTGGCAGTTTTAAAATGTCCAATCAGGGCATAGATTTTCTGCATGTTGAGATAGTCTGGATTGGTCGATATGCGTGTAAATTCAACTGGTCAACACCGCTGGCACACAGCCACCAGCAGTAACTGACTTTTCCTTTACTTATTTGAAAAGAGGAAAATAAGCAAATTGACCAATGACTTCACTGCACAGAAGAGTAATAAGTGGGTGTAACCGAAGCACATAAAACACACCTTAAACTTGGGCTCTTGCCAAAGAAAACACAATAACCGTTAAAGAACCAGAGAAGGAAACACACACTCATAGAACGAGTTCATTTGACAGAACTACTACATGACAGTGGCTTTAACAGAAACTGAACTGTGTCAGGAGGAAGGACAAAAAAAAAAAAAAAAGACATCTAGTTACACAGTGACCACCACAGTCCATGCCCAAGTGCATTTTTTAAACCTGAATACAGACTTCTGGGTACCAAACTGTTACTTTGACTCTGAATAAAAATAACACCACCACTGTGACCCAGAGAGATGCCATTATACCCAGACAGAAAGCTTTTCACGCAGTGCTGTTTGTGCTGCTAACAGACATGTGAGTCAGAAGAAACACATGATAATTCACACACAAAATAGGTTCTACAGAAAAAGATGCCGTCATTGAGCTGTGAGCACCTTTAATGGTGGCGGGGATGGGGGTCACATCACAGTGTGATTTGTTGAAATAACTGAAGACTCATCACTGTCACACCTGTTGGTCTCCTCAACTTCAACTGAGTCAGCCAGTGAAAAACAGCATTAAAGAAAACAGGGTGGAGCAAATGATTATGTCTGAGGAGTGGAAGAGAGAATTAAAAATCCTGAAGAAACTGGGGCAACTGCATCAAGAAAAACCTTATGGGGGAGAAACTACTTGAGAGGTTAGAACAGCTTATTCAAATGCACCTACTTGCTAATATAAACCAGAAAACAATTACCTCATTTGACAGTAATCGGACTGTGGTGAAGAGCAACATATTATAAATGTTTTAATGTTTCACAAGCAGGCTTGCTAAGGCCTGTAGTGTGCTTTTGGTTGCTTTGACTCATTTCCTGCTTACCAGCAGCAGCGGTCTATCGACTAAAAACCTCAAACCTATCCAAAGACATCTGACCGAAGCAGCTCAATCAATCACGACCAATTAGAGAGACTTCATGGTTTACCAGTAATCCCGACCAGCTGGTGACACACTCCCGAGAACACCCTCTGAACTCCTCTGCTACACATGCAAGAAACAGATTTGAATGTGATTCTAAGTTAGTGAGGTTTAATGTATTCTGCCGCACATGGAAGCAGCCTCAGAACTGGTCAAACATGGCAGGAACTCAAGGTTCTTCAGGTACTTAAAATACACAGGGCTGCTATTTAGTAGGTCTGAGGTAAGAGCACATAGAGGTAATGAGTACCTGTGGGTGCAGCACTGAAGCAGGATTATGTTAAAACCGTGGAAGTGAAGAGAGACAGACCACTCACAAGTTCAGATTTGTCTTAATTACACCCACCTATTTCACTCTATTCATTAAAGCATGCATTCATAGGAATTCACAATGGCATTACTTAAACAGGCCTCAGCCTCAGATTCTTTCAGTGCATTTTTAACAAACGAAACATGTATTAACAATAATACATCAGACCTAAATACTAAAGGTGTGTATCTCCAGGTGTGTCGTTGGCTATATTTTTGTTTACAAAACTCGGTCATTACCCTGACCCTCCCATGAATACCCACAAAGCCCTGTCTAAACCAACCACCACCACTTCAGGGTGAGTCTTTATAGTTTGACTCCTAGTAGGTCTCATTTGCTGTTCTTGACTTTACACTTTCTATTTTGTAGGCTATTATATGTAATAAAAATTCCCTAACACAACAGAGGACTGTATGTGCACTTTCCACAAGACTTATACGTCCACAAGTGTGCATTCGCATGCACGGGTGTAAGTGAGGGTGTGGGTACTTTGTGTCTCTGCATAAAATGAGGCTTCAGTAATAACTTCCAGAACAGGCTGAGGTCAGAGAGCAGCTAGGCAGCAGATCGGATCAATGTTTTAACCTCCCTCGTGTCAAGCCCACAAGTGTCTTTTGCCCTTACAAGGACACATGGGACACTCTTTGCAGCAGAGGTGAAGTGGATTACCAGCTGCTGCAAAGGACGCTGGACTGCCACTGACACTGAGGCAGATACAATAAAACAATCGAGCAAGAGTTAAAGGGTGAAAAAGTTAAATTTATTTTTTAATCACCCTGACATTTGTTTATTGCCATGCTAAGAAGCAGAGCTGCAATCTGAATCAGGTGGTAGTCTATAAATAATTTCTTAACAACTCAGGAAAACAATGCTTACAGTAGGCAGGCACAAAGGCCACACCCACTGAAAAATGGGAACATTTTAAGGGTATATGGGATCCCTGCAAGGCATCTGAAGCCTGCTTCCTCAAAAGAGGGAGTTTCACTCACATGCTGGGTGAAAATTAACAAAGAAACAAATTGGATTAAAGGTTAAAACATGTTTTGCTCCGGTACACACTAAGCGTTTGTTGTCTGGGTTAAAAAAATTGATTCAAACTCAAATATACAAGCAAGCAAGAAGATAAGAGAGATTACTGTATGTGTGGCAACATGCCCTCTGTAAATGCACCAACACGTGTAGCAAAGCTGAACTTTTACTAATAACTAGATGGTACAAAAGAGGCCTGCATGTGAGTCAGGGGGAATACTGGCATTACAAATGTTGGACTATAATAATGTACTAGAGGCAGATCTAAATGTGCACATGTTGTTGAAGTTACTGACTCATACTGTAGTAGAGTTTAAAGAATTTTAAAGTATTGCAGTGACACACCACATGGTGATGGATTAATTAGCACACATGGTCAACACTCTGAAGTTCGCCGAACACCGAAAAAGTCATTTGTATTCTGCGGTATTGATGCATATCAGTCCACAAAAAAACCAAAACAACTCTATATTGTCTAGAGCATAATTTTATTCTCTTCATTTGACTGTCTTTGTGAGCTGTGTTGACCTATTTCACTTGTCTGGCTCCACACAATAGTTCCCTCTAAATGTGAGCTACAGGTCAGGTCACTGAGAGGGATCCAGGTCAGCCAAGGCCTAGTCCATACATATGTGGCCCACATTTTGGGGTTGGCATCATCACAGGTTCAAATCAGACATCAAGGGCATAAAGTTTTCTCTTTTCTGTCCTGTTCCAAGGGAACATTTTAATATTGGCTTGTACACAGACTTCTGGAGTGAAATGTTCAGTTTGTCTAACAGTGTTAGAAACTGTTAGAACTTTGATTTGTTTCAGTGTACTGAATAATCCATGTGATACCAATATCTTAAATTTCTGTGCCATTTCTCTAAAACCTCAGTGCCACTACAACAATTTTCAAGTCGATTTTACACTAAATGCAATGAAATTTCTCTCTCCCCTTTTGGCAGCTTTTGTTTTAATATAATCATGTCTAATTACTGGAAATCAACAGAGAGGGAGCTGTCTGCAGCTATTTAGCAGATTATAAATCACATCTTCCCTTGGTGGGAAGATCATGATCAGAAGAACTGATACAACTTTTCAACAGGAAGGCACTTCAGCTGGCCATATCCTGTTGACATTACCATGTCACAGGAGGAGCTAGAGCATGGTCAATCCTCTCTAAAAATGGGACATCGTTGGTCAGCCTGAAGCACGGAGTCAGTGATGTTGACTTAATAAAGGAAGAGACAACATGTGAGAGGGATGTCCCAAAGGATGAAACAGAGGGGCTGTTAAAGCACTTTGGGAGGTTCCAGATAACAGTTTGTTCTAGTAGAGCTTTGAGAGCCAGCCATGCTGACTCCGAAAGTCCACGGTAACCGTAACACGAGAGTAAGAGACACTGATGGACAGATTAAACTAAACAGAATTCAACAGATCAGCTGTGTATATCTCAAAAATGTCATGGCCTTTAAAACAGGGAGCTGGAAAGCAAAACATGAATGTCTGCTGGTCATTTTCTAGTAGATAGAAATATAAAATATAGATATTTTCTATATAGATATACAATGTAGAAAAGACCAAAACCAGTGTTTCTGCATTTCTCTGACAGACTACTTCTTTCTCCTAGTGGTCTCGTCCATCTTTTAAAGTGAAGCATCTGTTCCCAAGCTGGGGAAATGTGATATGTTTATTTTTATAAATTGCCTTCATCAGAATGTGAGTGGCAGAGCCCTCAAAACATCTCTGACCCTGTAGACTACTGCATGCTGCTCCTTTCATGCTATTTTGCTCAGAAACAGAGCCCCACCTTAATATTACAATATAAAGCCAACAGGTGTTGAATCCCTACTAAAGATGTGCTATGGTCCCTTGAGTCAAGGATTTTGTGTGTGGCTAAAGTATAAGGGTGCTGAACATCAAGAGGTATGTTGATCCCAACTTTGTTCCTTAGCTTCATCATTTCATCTCAAGGGACAAAGAAGAGAAAGCATATCGTCAATCCCTTATCCAGACCTTTTCCATTTGGGACAGTGATGAAATGGAGATCAGACACAGACACACTCTACTGGATAACTTTCCAGACAGAGGAAAAGACCAGAGCAGTTCTGACAGCAGAGTCTGTCTCATATGTGAAAGTGTTTCACCTCCTGGTAACACAGCCCAGTTTATTAGGGTACAGAGGATCACACTGTATTGACTCTATACTGCACAGACAGGAGCTGATGTTGTCTGTCTATCAAGCGGGAACTCTTTAGCCTCCCCCTCAGGTTGGTTATGCTGATTTGTGCTCTGTCATGCATCATGCACAATATCTATGAAAAAACTCCAGGGAACTAAGGTATCTCTTTGGCCTAAGGGCTTGTTGGCACAGTTGTTTGGAACAACTATTGGCATCACAAAAAATGAGGTGTGATATTTTCCATCTTTTGCTTTACAACAGAGCAGTATAATTTACAGACACAGATCTTAAGCTGTAATGCGTCAACATGAGTGCTACTTTTGTTGAACTCCTTCATAAACTGTCACATTATTCTTTTATGACATTTGAAATAAATGACAAAACAGCACCAGGTGTTCTTTTTAATAATGAAGTACTGCTCTTCGTATTCAAATGGCCGCTTTTATGTTTCCAAAGCACCCATCTGATATTTCAAAATGACCAAATAATCAAATCTTTACAGAGGAATTATGACCCAATGATTTTAATTTCAACTTTATGCATGAAATGTTTTTAAACTAAAATTGAAGTTGTGTTACACTCACTCTGAATTATTGTCCCACCACAACAAACCCTTTAAAGGCCAAAGACCAGATATAGCTTTTGCTGGAGTTTTTATGCACATCATCTCAAAGTTCACCCTTTTTTTTCCCTCTCATCCTTACAGAGCCAAAACATGTCAGGCTATTTATAGCATGCACTATCCAGTAACTAAAGTTTCCTGTTTTATTGAACAAACACTGACTTCTTATCTCGCTGCTTCCTGGCTGTACATCTCGATATTTGCTGTCAGACGCTCAAGTCTACACGTAAAAACAAATCTACTTGTTGTAGCGATAGACTCAGCCCTGTCACTGCAATGGCAGATAACCCACAATGTCTCCATTTGCAGAAGAAAATGTGCCCTCGATGATAAACTGTTTATTTCATCAGTATCTCCCCATCTGAAACCTAATCCTACAGGAAGTGCTGCATGTAAATGTGAAGGAAGTAAATTCCTGTGAGAATAATGACAGAAACAAAAGTCATGTGAGTTTGTGCTTGTAATTTAGAGCCTAAACATTTGTTTCACTCAGTTGTCAGAGAAGCACCTTCAAAAACACCATAGAAACATTTACTGAAGTCAAAGGCAGTAACTGTCAGCACAAACCCAGAACCAGTAGGTGCTATCAATGGTCAGGAGCATATGACACTTGAGGCTCTTTTCTTTGTATGTGTATTATAATAGGACGTGTGAGGAGTTTTATTCAATGGGAGATTTACTACATGCAACAGTTTGTATGTACAGATTTTTAGAAAAAATTTAAGTCAACCATGCAACAATAATTAATATGACTCTTGACAAGGATCACATCAAGTTAAACCAAAACCTGCAAACAAAACTCCAATGCCGCTTTTTAGGTGCAATTTAATGGTTAATGTGTTGATTACTAGTGGATATGCTGGGGTTTTCTCTATATTTAAAACAAATTCAGTTCCTGGTAACTTTCACTTTGTTTATAAGACCATATAAAAACACACATAATGTTCCAGACGATGGTTACATAATGGGTTGTAATTTTTCCTTATTTATTTGATTTTGTTGATGAGACTGACATTTTGGACCATGTCACTGGGGGGGAAAGAAACCTGGAGACTGTACTCAGAGCCAGCAAAACAGGCTTATTCTTCCTATCCAAACTGTAACTGTTGAGCCATGTCAACACACAAAGGGTCCAGGGAGCCATAAAACGAAGGCCCAGGGGTCCCATATATCAGAGGCTGGACCACAGGGTAAATCTGCCCTATTTTAAACATGTGTGAATGCTTCTCGCTCACCAGGGAGAAAGACAGTCACAGGCCTGGCAAGACTAGTTACAAATGATTATGTGAGACATCCAGCATGCTAAATCAGCCCAGCAGGCACCACAGACAGAAAAGTCTCCAAGTGGTCAAGTGTTTTAAAAAATTGTTAAGACATGGTGCATTAGGACATTACAAGTGGTGAAAGACAATAACATTTGATGGAAACATTAACATTTTACTAATAAGCATGAGCTTGTTGGAGGTTTACTTCTCCTGCACTAAGCAGGGCAGCAAGGGGATAATTAGAAGGGAGATGATGGTGTGACTAACAGATGCCATAGTCAAACCCCATTCTACATAAGCAGGCAGGTGCCACAACAACAGACACCTGCAGACACAGCTCGTCCTGCAGGTTTACCACAGAGACACACAGGAAACCATTTCTACATCGCAGATTCAGGTGTGTAACAGCTGATAATTATCATTCTTCAAGCTTGCAATCAGCTGATAAAATCTCTTCTTGTGACATAGTTGGAGCAGTTTGGGTTCTCCAACGGGCATGCAGCAGATGACCTGCAGCAAAGATCCTCTTGGCTCGTCTCACGAAGAAACTGGGACACCAACTGATTATTTTTGTGAATATTTAAATAACTGTGGTGGCCAAAGGAAAAGAAAAATGTTTTTTTTTCCTAGTTTCCATGGAAGGGATTAAAAGGAGGCCTGGGTTTTGAATAGAAGTGTAGAGATGGGATTAGTGGCGTTAGAGAGACCGCCATATGACCTTTCCAACTGTTTAGTTCATTAAGTACACAGGCCGAGAGTTTGTGTTCTTTACCCAACTGTTGTTTAATAGCAGCTCCTCCAACCAGCTTTATAAGCAATTAAATTAAGATGAATGTCCAGTATCTTTTACTAGTGTCCCATTTTGTATTTCAAAAACTCCTCAATGGTTCTGAACATAAAACGCCACAGAATAGGGTGTAGCATTTCATAAAAACTAAACACAAAAGGCTCATTCATGTTTGTGTTCAACACAGTTTAAACTCCACCACAACCCTACATGAACTTCTCCTCTGAGCAGCACGTTTAACCAGAGTTTGTTTCCTTCTAAACCGAGTTCACTGTGGAAAACCCTGACACTTGAGTCACCACAAACCTCATCAGTGAAAATGTGGGATCTTGGTGACCTTAAAGCTGGTGGTCACATCTAAAAGGGAGGGAATCTGTGGGGGGGACAGCTCACCAGAGGAGATGAGACATTTCAATTCATTCCCAGCAGTGGTTTGAACACCAATGTCACGTGAAGATATACCCAATAAATCGTAGTTTCTGCAGGATACACTGACACTTTCTATACAATACCTGCATGTTTGCAGCAAGATTTGGCTGGATAGAGGCCACACAGCAATATACTGAGGAGCTTGTTATGTCTACTAACAATGAGCTGTGGTTAAATACAATGGGACTCTGTCCCTCTATAAATAAACTCTAACTAAAAGTAAATGATTATGCTGTAGGAAAAAAATATTCATTTCCACATGGTTCAGTTAATCCACTATATAATGTCAGTTGTGGTAAAGGTCTGTCCTTGAAGTTATTTATGAAAAGAAAGCTAGATGATTGCATTCTTTGGGGACATGAGATAAATAACAATTTAAATAGCATCAGACAGGTAAAAAAAATTATATTATACACTAGTTAGATCCAAGTTAAAGTCTCTTTACATGCAGTTTGCCAATATATTGGAGGAGAAATTAAACCGCTTTTAAAAGTGCTCATAGCAAAGCCACTAGTCTGGATAATGGTGTAAAAGGTAGAAGTTAAACACAGAGAAGAGTGGTTTTCTCACACAGATTATCTCATTAACAAAATTGCTGTTCACATGTTCCAAACCTGACAGTTAACATCCATATGCAGTTTCCTACAACGGTGCTCGAAGAAAAATCAATGATCAGCTTTGAATGACGAATGAAACAAACACTGAATTCACTGTGGCTGTGATGAAATGCTGAAAAAAATCTTTTAACTTTTTTTTGTACAATTATTATTTTACTTTTTCTAGGAACATAATCCTGTTGTTCACCATATTGTTACATTATAACCCACATTAATTGTGTCTAAACGCAACACACTGAACCCCCAACAGCCCACTCCCATCCCCAGCTGTGCAGTGCCAGTCCAAGCCCGGTAGAAATTCGGGAGGGTTCCGTCAGGAAGGGCATCCGGCGTAAAAACTGTGCCAAATCAACATGCGGACAATGATCTGCTGTGGCGACCCTGAACTCACGGGATAAGCCGAAAGGACAAAAAAAAAAAAAAAACTGTGTCTAAACACAGACAGACAGGATGACTCATGCTCTTTTGAATGTGTCTGTGTCACAGGTATCAACATATGTGTGAGACACTGTCTAAGGAAATGATTAGGACATGATTAATGTGACTGTGAACCCGGGAGGCTTTGTTGACTTATCAATACTGATTATACTGATAGATAATACTGATTTTGATGTCCCACTTATGACATAATGTCTATTGGTGCCAACATTACACAGTGTGAATCACTTGTGATTTGTTTTCCCACTATATTGAAATTGAGATATGTCTGCTGTGTGTCGTCATGAAGAAACTCTTAATTACAACTATTGTTCTCTTCATGATATTTTAATAAACATTTATATGATTTGCTGGATGATATGTGGGGTGACACAGAGACATAGTCAATACCTATATTATCCATTATTCTGCCATATATTATCTTTATCAACTATGTTATGTGAATACAAAAACCATCCTAACCTCTTCGAATGTTAAACAATGATAGAAACAAATAAACACTCATAAAGAATCATAAAAAGAGCTGCTGATTGTTTACTGGAAATTGTGCTCTTCAGGGATGATGGACTGTGGCTTGTAAACAGTGCACAGAGTAACAAGCAGTACAGTATGAGCACAGACCATCTGTCACTGTTAGCTTTATTACAGGGAGTGCACATCCTGTCATACATGGATTATTAAAGGAGAGACATTTCCAAAGAGAAAAGTGCATGGAAATCAAACTACTGTCATTTGGATTTAAACAGTATGAATTACTATGTTATGGAATTAAGATAATGTTACGCTGCATTAATGTGTTGATCTATACTAATAGGCTAATAACATAACGAGAATTAAATTACTTTTCCGCATAAGACCCCATCCCCATATAAAGAAATTTACAAATTCATGTGATGAACCGAAAAAAGTGTATAAACTGAGAGGCACAATGTAACTCACAGCTCCCCTTTGCTTAGTTTCAGCTCAGAGCATCCTAGGTCACTCACCAAGGCTCGGAGAGAGGGCTCGTCCAGCGCAGAGTAACTCTCCAGAGACATGTTAATCTTTCTGCTCAGACTCAGGTGAGACGAGAAGATTTTTGCTGCGATTTGGTTTCCCGGTCAACAGCGTGTACCACCTGCACGCAGGCTGTAGATGAGTCTTCTCGTTTTAAACTGCAGAGTCTCTCTCAGTCGTCCCCGGAGTTACGATCACAAACTTCCTCTAAGTCAACCGACGTAAACTCGTGTCCCGCTCCTGGAGAGCATATTTGTTATCTTTTGAAACTCACTGAAAGCACGGGCAGGTCCGAACGCTCCTACAAAGGGACGTAGGCAGCTTTTTGAACAGAGTATTTCCCACTGAAAGGTGTAACCCCGCCTCTCCCTGCTCCCGGCTTCTCCGGAGTACATTCAACGCGCGCCGCGCTGTGGAAAGAAGTGGAATAGCGTCCGTGTATGGGGGATGATCAGTGCCACTCCGCATGGACACTGCTGGTGTTACAATCCTGTAGGATGGGGTCACTATATTTTAAGTGTGTCCAAAATGTCATGATGTAGCATCTAGAGTAGGGTACTTCACCCAGAACACTAAATAAGTCACTGACAAAACAAATACATTTTAAATACCACTGTTTATTACAGTAGACAATACATATAATAAACAATGAGTCCCAAGCAGCTTATCTTGTACTTCATTAATATTTTATCTTTGGCACAAAATCATAAGCTGTATTAGTGATGAATTAATCAGGTCACTGGGCACTAAATTGCCTAGGCACAACAGGAACTCAATCAACACCTTTTTTCAACCATGAGAAGCATTAGGGCCACTGAATTCCTGAATAGGTTTGAATAGGTTAGTTTCAAACAAAACAAACAATTAACAAAACAGTTTCGTAGAGTTTGTCAGAGCAGTTGTCCACAGAGCAGTTGTCCACCAATCTCACAGTTGTTGGTTCAAACCCCGGCTCTTCCTGTCACAGGTTGAAGTGTCCTTGAGCAAGACACTGAACACCAACTTAGTTGCTCCTGGTGAGCGTTGGCCAGCTGCATATCATCTCCCCCATTGGCGTATGAGTGTGTGAATGAGAAGCTGTGTAAAGTGCTTTGAATGCCAATAGGTAGAAAAGCACTGTATAATTGCAGACAATTTACCATCATCTTACCACTACCCACCAAGCAAATGGTGCTGTTGTAAGGGTTGGGGCCTCCGACAGGTCAGAAACATACTGGTTTTATAGTTCACTAAAAAGGGTTATATAAACAAATTAATTCCCAGTACATCAGGTACCAGTGACATTTTCTGTCTCACATGACCATTATTTGAATTGTCAACAATCAACACCACCCTTATATGGCAGGCAAACCTCTAAAACCTGTAAGCCAAATGAGGAATTTTTAACGCCATTAGCTGCGTGTCCTAAACAGGCACAATCATTAAGTTACAATAACCAAGATGGGAAGTTTTTTTAAACACACACTGTGTAATAGTGGTGACCACTGGTCCTGTATCGAATAACAAGCCCGTCCAGGTCAAGCTCACACTTGAGCTTGAATAACATATGAACTCCATACAGACATTAAAACCTTGAATTGCCTCAACTCATCAGAGTATATGCAACCTGGACTAGCTTGATCATCTGTGCTCTGTAACCTCATTTCCATCTGGAATGAACTATGACTTAATTTATGCAGGTTTAACACAGATATGATCCTTTTGTATGCTTTCGTTGTCAATAACCCTAACCTTAAAAATACGTCAGTTGTGCACATCAATTGATTTTTAACTCCTCCAAAATCTTTATTTATATTCAGTTCTTTCATTTTACCAACTAGCAAACATTAACACAATTTATCACGAACTTTGCAAATTTCCAGTTATTTGATCACAACAAAAGCTATACTGGATAGAACTATTGTACACCAGGACCATATGACAACATACAATATTTTGCCCCATGAAATACATGGGGAAAAAATACTACAGAAAAAGAGAATTTATCAAGAAATTTAAGCCTAATTTAAGCCTAAGTGCAAAACTAGTGTTTTGCCCTTAACTGGTAAACTGAGGTGAGCCAGTCATATTACATAAAGTGCTTTGAAACAAGAGAAAGAAGGGAATCAGGAGCCATGACACCATTAATGCCATCACTGAAACATTTAATAATCACACAAGACAAAGCATCAAGACAGTTGTTCACTCGTGTGCCATGAGTACTTGGGTCCATTTGAATACTGCACCAGGTGACTACATATTTTAATTGTACTCTGTACTTTGGCTCATTGTTCAGATCTTAGTCAGGAAAATGCTCTGGAGTTGTCTTTAATTAAAAGGGGGATCTGCATATTCAACAATGTGTGGCAAAGAGCTGATTATTATATATATGGATCATATGTTACAAACAAAACAGGTCTTAGAAATTTTAATTCTATTTGGAAGAACACCACATTATTTTTCATATCATTTAAAAGAATATTGGACAAAGCAATCTTACCATAATGAAGTGTATATAGTTCTCTAGATAAGATTTTAAAATATCAAAATATCAGTGAAGAGTATTAAAGACAAATGCTCATTATAAAAAGAAATGTTCAATAACACAGTTAATTTCTTTGTCAAAGATACATAAGCCCTTTTGTAACAAAATGATCTATCAAAGTGCTTTAGGTTACATAGAGTTTTAGAAATGAACAGGAATACTGAAACATACCTTGTTCAAAGGGTGGGAACACAAATGTAACATGGTACAGATGTTTGTTTAAGGGAATTATTGTCTGTCTGAGGACTCACTCGCCTTATATGGACCATCAACAGTTACAATTTGAAGTGTTTGAATGGCTCTATTTGAAAATTAAGTGTTTAAATGAGTCATGACATGACCTGTACAGTCAGAAAAAATTAAACAGAGAAAAGAATCAGTGTGAATAGAATGCATGATATAATTTATCTGTTAAGGACAGATTTTAAACAAACATTAGAAACACATAAATAAAGTAGAGCATGTATGAATAAAGCAAACTACTTACTATTACAAGTCAACAACATATAAACTTCAATATACTAGTGCTTACACAGGCACTTATCAGATAGGTATGTTTTTTTCTAGAAGTGTGCAAAAAAGATAAATGAAAAGCAGAGTAGATTTGTTTTTTATTCCTCCAAATGTCCCTGTGCTCACTCTTCCTGCTGCTCTTCATTCTGCTTCTTTGCCAGCTGCACATGGAAAACAAGACAACTGAAAACCCACCATAATAACAACACAATGGGGAGCTATGTTTTTAATCCCACTTGGTATTTAATGATGTAAATACCAAGATATTGTCAAAAAAAGAAATCACAACAAATACTTTGCTGGAGGTGTCCTTGTATTGTCACCTTGGCAGCATGAACACATAGGTTACTTATGTCTTTTAACATTGATTATATATAAATGAGTAATGCATTTATTAATGAAACAACCAAAATTAAGGGAAATCATACACTCTACCTTTGTTATTGGATTTCTTCTGTTCCCTCTTCCCTCTTGATTTTCTGGCAGATGTAGTCTGGTAGACAAACAGAATATTACTAATATACTCTTAAAAACACCAATATTTAATTATAAATTAAGAATTCTTTAGGTGGAGAAATATTTTGTTTCTGTGGGCCTTGGGAATCATTATTACCCCTTTAAAAGTGTAGAGCTTGATCTATCACAGAAAGATGAATGAGCTTCTTCCATTTCTCTGCTCTGCTGAGGTCTGTTTTGAAGAGAAACATCACAGTTGGACGTCTTCCTTTGACTTGGTAGTCCAATGAAGCCTCTCGTCCATTCCCTTGGGTTTTGTCCAGTTGGTGCATCTCTGCTGAATCCAAAGTCCTCATCCAAGGCGTCGGCTATATGTTGACCAACATGCATAGATGTAAAAACCAAAAACATCAACATAAAGTTTGTACAGAAAAACTAGAGTCTAATGCAACCACAAAAACATATAACACTTTATTTCCAGTGTATACTGATACAGAGTTATTCACATGGTGAAGTAGTATTCAGATGAAATCTATTCGAAAGCTACTCCACACACATACAAAAATCTAGATCTTCCAAAGATCGGCTTTGTTAGAATTTATTGTGAAGTAATTGTAATAACTTGCTAGCCTGATGGTATAGTATCTCCCCACCGGCCACAGGGTCGGAGGTTTGCACCGACCACATGTCGGTGTCCCTGGGCAAGACACTAAACTCCCAACAGCCCATCCCTATCCCAACCCTTGCAGTGCTGGTCCCAGCCTGCTAAACATTGACAATGGTTTGCACCAGGAAGGGTATCCTGCATGAAAACTCTAGACTAATGATCCGCTGTTGTGACCCTGAACTTACAGGGTAAGCTGAAAGGACGAAAAATATATTTTTTCATTTTTTAATAATGCATTCACCATTAATAATATTTATCATCAGTCTATACAAATTAAAATGCTAAGCGAGTGGAGAGTTATTTAGAGATCTGGAGAGAGGCTAATGCCTATTAATTTATTTTTATAAATTAATTCTTACATGTTGAAAATTTATTTCTAGCTGCCACTGTAGTTCATATTACAAAGGTTCGGCCCAAAAACTTACATCAAAAGTATACATGCATGTATAAATGCTTTATTTCAGATTTTTCAGAAATGTTCCATTACTGATAGGCTTTTTAGCTCATTTTTACCTATTTTTAATATTCTGAATACATTTTCTCCCTTACCTTGGTGTTTTATACTCCTCTGAAAATCTGGTGACATCTGCCCAAAGGGGTCTTTATCATGGCTCAATGGTTTTTTGACATTTGACTTAGTTATATTATTTAGTGGATGCACGGTCTGAGGACGCATATCACATTTGTCCTAGAAATAAAAATACATAAACAAAAAAACATAATGAATTATAAACAAATGCACATCTGTACTCGAACACATATTCCAAAATTATTTTGAGTTTTAAAAGCTGTTAAAGAGATTTGAATTCTCTTTCACTGCAAATAATACTGTCACATTTGTGAAGATACTTCAGAAGTCAAAACAATTTCCTTTCACCAGCAATGCATAACAGTTATCCAAGTATAACAAGTTTCCTAATATCAATACCGTAACACTGTCTTGATAACTTGACAAAAACAATACATAAATACCTGGTGGTGAAAGACAACGGCCTCTTCCAAGGCAACGCCACAAAATTCACATGGAATGACAACATCGCCCTCTAGTGGACTGGCTGGAGGACTGTAGGAGGCTGGAGAGACTGAACGGGGAAAAGTTGGGATGTTGTATGCGAGTGTGTCAGGGAGACTGTGAATTAGGTCTGAAGAACTCCTGCCTATCCTGTCCTCTTTAGGTGGAGACAATGGTTGCTTACTGAAAGATGCAAATGCAGAGGCGGGGCTGCACCCAGTCTGAAACAAAGGAAAGAAAGTATACAAAAGAGGGAAATTTGTGTTAAAGCTGCTTATATTGAGTGCTATTGAACTAGCACTAGTTGTAAGTGGATTGTGATCCATCTGAAACAAAGATTGTAAAAAATTATACAAAACCGACTACATCTAAGCATTTTACATTGATCAAACAGATTTTATAGAACCCATTAGGAAGGAATCATCCTACTGGGAGAGATCATCCAATGGGCCATGCACCAAGACAAAAAAGTAGGTCAAATTATCTAATAGGAAATATAGGAACAACTAATGAATCTTCACACTTTAAAAACATACAAGCTGTCATTGATGGGCAGGCTACGTGTCTAAGAATAAAAAAGCACTTTATCGATAACATGGAAAACTATTTGTTTTATTAACTACTCTAGAGAATGATCAGCAGTTTATTGGTATTCACTTGCAATTTTTCTCTTTAGCTTTTACTACCCAAAATCCTCATTGATCTACATTACTGCAGGAAAAGGTTTTAAATTATAGATTGTTTCTCTCTGTGAATTAGGATAACAATGTCACTTTGCAACATACAACCTTTAGTCCCTGTGACAAATAAAACTGATAAAAATAGGGCGGCTGTAGCTCAGTTGGTAAGGCAGTTGACCATGAACCACAGGGTCAGTGGTTTGATCCCCGCTCCCGGCTACATGTCGAAGCGTCCTTGGGCAAGACACTGAACCCCAAGTTGCTCCCGGTGGGTCAGGTGAGCACCTTGCATGACAGCCACCGCCTGTGTGTGTGTGTGAGTGGGAATCAACATTGTAAAGCGCTTTGGAACAAAGCGCTATGTAAGCGACTATTTACCATTTACCAAAAACAATTCTCTAAAAGTAAAAATTGCTGGAGTGTATAGTGCACAATGCTATTTACTAGTGTCTTTCATCATTTCAAAAATCAATATCAGTCAAGATGCAGCCCCAAGCAGCTAAATGCAAATCTGCTGTATTAAGAATTAGACACACGAGAAACAATGCAACCAAATTATTAGAACAATATCTCAAACCTGATGCAAAATAAGGTCCTCTTCTGGAAACAGCTCCTCACAAAACTCACAAGGCAGCATGGTATCTATAATAATAATTTTAACTGATTAACAAAGTGGTTAACAAAAAGAAAAAAAAACTTCTATTTGAAGCAAAATATATCTACCTGTTTGATCATTGTCCTGCACTGTGCTTATGCCTGTGCCTGTAGTGAAGTGTGGGTAGTTGTTGTTGGTCAGTGGAAAGCTTACAGAGTTGTTAGATGTCTTCTCAATCTTGTGGTCCCAGATATCACACCAAGGGTTCCCCTCTAGACCTCCAGCCACTGATTCTCCATCACTTTGTAGGCTGAGAGCCAACATGTAGTCCAGGCCTGATGAATCCTCATCCTGGATCTGACCACTATGTGGCCATGCACTGCTGCTGTTCAGAAAATCACTCTGTCCAAGCACTACAAGGAAAATTTAACAATGCGATAATTTAAAAAAACAGCTACAGTAGCAAAAAGCACCACACCTGCCTTTTGGTTTTATTTACATTTCACACGTTCAACATTGATGGGAACATATTTGCGATTTGTTAAGAAGTTTAGCCATCGGGAAAAAGATCTTTAAATATTTAAAGATTTCTACTATTTTTTTTTTTTTTTTTGCTGAACCTTAACAGGTCCTTAGTGCTGGTCAGGGAAACCTGCTAAAAACAGAAAATGATATTTTCACATTTTATATAGATCTATAATGTATATACAGTATATAATGTATATCACATACTGAAAACATTTCTTATAATATATACATACATTATACACAGTGCATCCAGATAGTATTCCCAGCACTTAACTTTTTCCACATTTTGTTATGTTACAGCCTTATTCCAAAATGGATCAAATTCATTATTTGTCTCTACAGTCTACAAATAATACCCCATGATGACAATGTAAAAGAAGTTTGTTTGAAATCTTTGCAAATTTAAAAAAAAAAAATTTAAAAAAAAATAAAATAAATCACATGTACTTAAGTATTCACCGCCTTTGCCATGACAATCAAAACTGAGCTTTGGTGCATCCTGTTTCCACTGATCATGCTTGAGTTGTTTCTACAATTTGATTGGATTCCACCTTTGGGAAATGCAGTTGATTGGGTATGATTTGGAAAAGCATACACCTGTCTATTGAAGGTCCCACAACAGTGCATGTTTGAGCACAAACCAAAGACAGGATTGTATCGAGGCACAGATCTGAGGAATGCTACAGAAATACTTCTCCAGAATTGAAGGTCCCAATGAGCACAGTGGCCTCCATCATCCGTAAATAGAAGAAGTTTCAGACACCAGGACTCTTTGTAGAGCTGGCCGGTCGGGCAAACTGAGCGATTAAGAGAGAAGGGCCTTAGTCAGGAAGGAGCCAAGTACCCGATGGTCACACTGAAAGAGCTCCAGTGTTTCTCTGTGGAGAGAGGAGAACCTTCCAGAAGCACAACCAGGCCTGTATGGTAGAGGGGCCAGACAGAAACCACTCCTCAGTAAAAGATACATGTCAGCCCACCTGAAGGATTCTCAGACCATGAGAACCAATATTCTCTGGTCTGATGAAGCAAAGATTGAACTCTTGTGTCATGTCTGGAGGAAACCAGGCACCGCTCACCACCTGGTCAACATCATCTCTACAGTAAAGTATGGCGATGGCAGCATCACGCTGTGGCGATGTTTTTCGGCGGCAGGAACTGGGAGACTATTTAGGATTGAGGGAAAGATGAATGCAGCAATGTACAGAGACATCCTTGATGAAAACCTGTTCCAGAGTGCTCTGCACCTCAGACTGGGGCAACGGTTCCTCTTTCAACAGGACAACGACCCTAAGCACACAGCCAAGATAACAAAGGAGTGACTATGGGACAACTCTGAGAATGTTCGTGGGTGGACCAGACAGAGCCCAGACTTTAACCCGATTGAACATCTCTGGAGAGATCTAAAAAGGGCTGTGCACCAACACTCCTCATCCAACCTGATGGAGCTTGAGAGGTACTGTAAAGCAGAATGGGAGAAACTGCCCAAAACTAGAAGGCCAAGTAGCATCATATTCAAAAAGACTTGAGTCTGTAATTGGTGCTAAAGGTGCTTCGCAAAGTATTAAGCAAAGGTGGTGAATACATATGTACATGTGATTTTTTTTTTTTTTTAATTTTTTAAAAATAAATTTGCAAAGAGTTCCAACAAACTTCTTTCACGCTGTCATTATGGGGCATTGTTTGTAGAACTTTGAGGAAAACAATGAATTTAATGGATTTTGAAATAAGACTAACAAACTGTGGAAAAAGTTGAGCGCTGGAAATACTTTCTGGATGCATTGTATATGATGTATGTATACATTATAATAAATGTATTCAGTATGTGATAGGATATTTGGTTACATACATATTCAAAACATAACTTCAAACATAACTTTTGTGTTTACAAGAAACCTTAACATTGCCATTAAATGTATTTAAAGCTACACTGGTATATTTTAGTGAATATAAACCTTTGCTTGGTTAGCACTTTTTATCCTAAATGTAATAATCAATAAGTCAGAAATACACTCACAGTGGCTAAAAGTTGTATTCCTGGATGAAATATTCTTCCAGTCCCCCGAGCCTTGAGGTCCCCTTGTGGAGGTATAAACTTCAGGATCAAATGCCCGGGGGAAGGCCTGTTGTCCTGCTGCGATGATGTTGTTATTCTTGGGAGCTCTTTCTTGAGCTCTTATGACGTTTCGAATGGAGTGGGCTTCAAACCATCCCTCTGGAGGCTGTGGCTCCGCTGCACTATGACTCATTCTGCTGTTGTTTCTCTCTTGTGGTGGTGTGAGGCTTCCACATATGTCTACATGCACATCTTGTTCCCTCAACATTACATTGCATTTGCAGTGTGGGCAGGTCTCAGTACGTGTACCACAATATTCTTCATGGTCTTTGGCCTGACTGAAAACAAGCTCCAGCTGACAATATTGGCACGGGACAAGCCGCAGAGAACATGCAGAGCTCTGCAACAGACAATTATTGTAAAGCAGCACACCTGAAACTTAAGACTTAATAAAGTTGATTGAATTTGTTATAAATAGAGAAAGAAAAGGTTTCTCACAAATACCTGGTGAACATCAATAAGATTCTTCTCAATTTTCAAGCCACACTTGCATTTAACCTAAAATGAAAGTGAAAATGCTTAGTTATATTCATCTAATCTCAGTTTGACATAGCTTTCTTATTTGTCATTTCCTTTGGAGATCACGGGCAACTACAGTATGTGGTCACCGTTTTGATGTTTATTGAAACTTATAGACAGCCTATAGTTAGCATAACAAAAGAATAACTGATTGTGACAATACAAATACTTCGTATACGTGTACCTTGTACTTTGCCACAAGCACCTGTTAAGATATTACCTGTGTATGCTCCTGCTGCTTGTGGTCCTGCAGATCTGAGCGGGGCACGGGCTCCTGGCACACATCACACAGTGCGATGTTTCTTTGACAGTGGATCTCATGGGTGGTAAAATTAGCTTCTGGTATGTCATGTTTGCTGAAATCATAAAGAATTTTATGAAATGTTTTACTACCACCATATCAAATTGACTGATCACTTAATATGTCCTCTTTATACTTACCAGTTTCCACAGAATTGTGTATTTTCATCTGCCATCGCTCTACCAATGCATGTAGACAAAGCTTAACGTTAATTATGACACGACTAATGACAACTAACCTAACGCTTTTCTGGTGGTCTTTCCTGCCGTCTACAACAGTTAAACAAGCATCGTTTGCTTAACCAACTACAAAAAGGAATGTGCGATACATGTGTTAAGTTAAACAAGTGGGATCTTAATTTAAATTCAACATATAATGCTTTCTTACAAAACAACTAGCGTTACATGAACCATCACAGCTAACTATCCGTAGCTAACGATTCCACTGTCATTAGCAAATAAAAGTGACAGGTTTCCTCACCCAATGTTTCCAAGCAGGTAGCTAAAATTAGCTAACTGACAACGATGGTCTGAATTAGCTAACAAGGAGACCACACGTTAATCAGAAAGCATTTTAAACACACGCAGAAAAGTTTGACACTTTCAGCACTGCTGCCTTCAGTCAGCTATGTATCTTAGCAGCAAATACACTATTAACTCTAGCAACCAACGCGCAGTGTTAACACAAAGCTAACGTTAGCAAAATAACTTTAGCTAGAGGCTCCTAACGTTATCTTTTACTAGCTTCCAAGCGAGGAAGCTAATGTCTAGTTTGAGGGCTTCCTCTGTCCGATCCAGGCAAAACACTGCAACCCTTTAAAGTTGCTGTTTGCCAGTTCTTTTTCTGTATAGCCACAAATTCCTGGCGTTAGCTAGAAAAACAGTTCGTTGTTTCCTTGCTCTGTCATTACTCGATATTTCACCCCGAGTGATGGCTCTCAGGATGTCTACTTAACGCTACTTTGATACCGTTAGTGTTTAATGTAATTCTGCACCTAGTTTAAACGAACCAAAAAGAATAGTAGTTTTAGCTTTTGCAGGGCATACAATATATAATTAATACAATATATAGCAGTTACAAGTTGAAAGTAAATGTCGACCCTTACTCAGGGCAAAATTCCCCACGATTCACTACAAGCTCCGATTTCATTGGTCGAAAAAGAACCATCTGCTTGTAAAAACGTCTCGGATGATGTCACAGCTGCGTTGTCTGGTAACCGATTTTCTTCATGATAAAGGTGTCAAGAATCTAGACGCAGTAAGTACTATACAAACTTTCCATGAACAGACTCGCAAAAGTAAACTTTTTAATCATTCATCTGCACCTTAATACAAATATATACACGTTTTAAAATATCTTATCATCGTAGTCTTTGCAAAAAAAAAAAAAAATTAAAGAGTTGTAAGAATTAATACCGTTAATCCATCGATCCACATCCAGGTTTTGGTATTTACAAAATGAAAACACTGTATTGTCCTTTGGGTGTTTATTGAGATTTTAAATCTACAAATACTGTCATATCAGACATTTTAATTGTTGTAAGGCACAGTTTTGTTCAGATAAAACAGATTTTATTTACACAAATGTGGGGACACAGCACATGTAGCCCATCCTTGCACCTCTTCCCATTTAAAATGACCACCCGATGATTGGACAATTGTTGTGAATATATATAATAAAAGTGATTTAAAAAAAAAAAAAAAAAACCTTTTCTTATTTGAATCGGTACAGCCAGGCTATTTCACAATGTAATTTGAAATGTAACTCTATGCCAAAAGTTTCTAAGCATTCTTGTGGGGGAAAAAAGCTATACATTTAAAATTGCAACAAGATTGGAAGAAAAACATGTATCCCCATAGATGATTAAATTTGTGGAATCTGCCATATTTGTTTTTTTTAACTCCAAGCAACGAGGGCCTAAAGTGAATAAATTGGAGTTAAGTGAATAATAGTTAAAAAGCTCGATTAGTATGAAACAATCATTTATTTAAAACTTATATTATAAAATTGCACCTAATCACATTGGTTTGTACCTGGTGATGCACCCAAGTTATCCAACAACTCTCAAGTGGTTACATGATTGTCTCACATAAATTCAGGCCCACCATAAAGTAGGTTATGGACAGATTCCCTTGGTCAAAGGTTGAAAAATAACAAAATCTTAATCAGGAATATTAGCTGCATATGATTTAAACAGGTGGCTATACAAACAGCCCTGCTGTTGTATCCAAAAATAAGCACAGGAAATTACCATTGCAATTAAACATACACCAATACTCAAAGATGTATGTCAAAAAACTACATACATCTCAGGTCTTCAATATCACAAGCAGAGGTGCAAAAATAGTTAATCTATTCTCCATATGGGGGAAACATTTAGCAAAATAATAATAATAATAATAATAATAATAATAATAATAAGTACCAGCATTTAAAGAACAATTATGAGTTCCACAATTATTCGGCACCAGAGAAATAGACAAATGGACTGAACAACATTTGCTGTTGATTGGATTGTTTTTACTATATATACTTTAAATGGCTATTATAGTTATAAAATATTTTAATCATCATTTTAAGCATCTTATATTGCATTTGACTATTTTAATCATGAAGTTAGCCCCGCCCCCCCCATAATGTGTAAAACACAGTATTGCATGACCATACTAAAATAATGCAGCGTGGTGTTTTCTTGTGAAGCAAGAACAAAGGCTTCTAACAACTGTCTATCATGGCGCCTCCTTAAATATGCTGCATTAAGGAGCAAGTCAATAGCAAAGGGGATATTATAGCCACCCAAGACCTGTCACTACTACTACTCCTGTCACAACCTTTTTGCCCATTTTCTGTTATTCTCCACTGTAGTCTACTAGTAGACATTTAAAAAAAATCTAAAGCTGTGATTTGGTCAGCCAATGTAACTGTAACAGCGAAAAGTTTTTTAAAAAATTACAAAAATCAATACCTACTCTATTCTGTTAATCAAAATACTATACACTGAAATAATAAAAGGGAAAATAAGGTTTCACTTTAACTTCAAAATGTCATTGGTCCAGTACAAAAGTCAGTAGGTTGCTTTTACTGATTCATTAACCACAGTGAAAAAAAACATTAACACAAAACAATTTATCTAGAGTATCTAGAGTGGCAAAAATGAAAAAATAAGAAACAAAAGTACAACAGCTGGAATAAAAGAAAACGTACAGTACAAACATTGAGGAAATTAAAATAAGAAGAAGGAGGCACAGATTTTGAGAGTAATAGAGGTAGCAGAGGTCACAGAAGGGCACACAGGTGAAAAAGAAACTGCTGCAAAAAGGAGATGTGTGACAAAATGTCTATCTGTCCTTGGATCCAAGCTTTTCAATCAAGTCCTGCAGGGGAGCAAGTTCTCGCCTATCGATAAGGTTGAACTCCTGAAAAACAAACAAACAAAAAAAAAAACTAAAATAATTTATCACATCACATTACAATGTCCTAACAGATCCATAATGTCTTTGATCAAACATGTCCGGACTGTTGCACATAGAGCCACAATCCTTGCTTAATAACTGGCATAGCAAAGATGAACCTAGGCATTGCAGAGTGTTGAAACAAGAGGTTAAGTACCACATTCTCCTATGGTGTTTTTGAAGTGTAGCTTGCAATGGGTCTATTGTATTCCTGCAGTTACATCGGCTGCTTCAACACTGATCATTGAGCAACAAATATTCTAAGCTATGGTATTAGTTTGACTATGTGCACATTATAGATGTGGTTCTTCTGTAAAACTGGCTAACCCATGTAACAATTATTGTGGAAGCCTGAATGGGCCTTTAGATGCAGATAAAACCCATTATTGGAGTGGGATAATCTCACCTGAACAAAGAAAATGAAGTGCTTGAAGGAGGTGTTAAGGTGGGCTTCCTCCTGCAGCTGCATCACAGAGTCAAAATGTTGATGGTAGATGTGAGCATAAACCCTGAACAGACGCTTCAGGATGGTTTTGGCCACAGACATGAAGTTTTTAGGAAAGGGAACTCCTGTGGTTCAAAATGACAAATGATGATATCAGGAGAGGAGCATGTGCTGCTTGAACCTTTTGACTTTTTTTGACTACACCCTATTTGGTGTGAACTCCAAATAATATAATTATAATATAATTGAAAGTTGATTAATGTTTACGAAAATGCTTGGACAATAAATACTTTAACAGCAAGAATCAAAACTCACCAATCTTGGAGGGAAAAAGTGTCTCATCATCCAGCTGATCCTGCACCCAAGTCATCAGATAGTCAATGTATTTGGGTGCAGAGCATTTGATAGGTTTCTTAATATTGGTGCCATCTGCCCAGTGATACTCATATCTACGAAGAAACAACAACAACAAGAAGGTACGTGATAATGTACATATAACATGCACACTTTCTGACTTTAATGCAGAAGTACAGGCAAACACCATTTCTTGTAGAGAAGCTTAAAAAAAGCTCAGGAAGGGGAAGTGAAAAAGTATCTACACGCACTGATATTCTTAATGGCAGCTATGTCAACAGGAACTAAACTCCAGTCTCTTCCTCCTGATTACAGACTGAAGACAGTCTTGGCAGGAGAGAGGACAGAGGAAGTGCAGAATCTAGTTCCTAACTAAAACAGTTTCTGCAAGAGCCACATGCAAAATTAAATTCCTGTTTTTTCATATGACACTCAGATGATGTTCTTCCATTTCATTTACTTAAACTGTCAACCATTCAAAAAAATTATTTTAATATTACGAAGGTGATTTCACAGAATTGCAGTCACTCAGTCAAATTTATGTGATAGGATTTGAGTTCATTCTTTGCAGTACCTAATTGGTTCAGTCTAATCCTATGGAGGAATTTACAGCAAATAAAATAAAATTTTCAGTTATATTCACAAAATATCTTCACTCCTATATTAACAACATAAATTTGGTTGTACTAAAGCATAAATCCCAGATTTTGCTTTTACTAAAAATGAAAAAAAAACAACAACAACAAAACAAATCATATTACTGATGGTCATTAATAATTCTCACTGTTTTCTATTTTATGATGATGGTTAAACACTCAAGCTTTGTATGACACATCTGTCAGTCAGTTTCAAGTTCCTTCTTTCGTAAAATTAAGCAAATGCATAAATCAGCCCAAACACTTCTACTACTTTAGAGAAATTTCCCCCATTTTCCAGCAGTTCACTACTGCATTGTTGTAACAAATAAATAAACACATATACAAAACTATTATCCCTACCATATTTATCATATCCTACCTTCAAAAACCTTTCAGTAAACCTTTAGTAAACAACAAGTACAGTGGCATTAAAAAAATATACAGGCAATATAAAAGTATTTATTGTCTTGGTGATTTATTAATATAAAATTAAATCTCTAACACAGATCTGGATCTTACAAATAATGTATTTCAGCCTAAATCGCTTGCCACAGCCTGATTCAATATAAAAGTTGTCATACAATACATTTACAGCCAGTGTCTATGCACTATGCCATTTTCACAGCAGACATTTTGACCTGTCATAGAAATAAACACAACCGTTGCTAAAAAAAAACATAGAGTCACTGGCCACTTCATAAGGTACACCTGTACAATCTAATGCAATCCAATACAGTGGCTCTGCCATGAATTTGACTTACAATTTTATAATTTCTCAGTTATTATGTTGAAATCATCAGAAAGGTAATAATTCAACCCTCTATTATTGAGGTCATAGTGGGTGGTGGAATTGTACTATTGAATTGAATTATATTAAGAGATGGTTCTAATGTTTTTAACATAAATGAAAGGGCCAGAACTTTAGAATCACCTCTTCTAGTAGAATTATCACCGTTCGGTCAGTTTCACCTTAAAAACCAAGAAATTCTAATATTGTAAAAGTAGAATTCATGGCAGGTTTACCTAATAAAGTGGCCAGTGAGTATATATGTTGTATTCAAATATCCCAGTAAAACCTGGCCACCCCATCCCGAAAAGAAGGAAAATAAAACAATTAATACATAAACTAAAGCAGCAGCTAAATTTGCCATTTTGTTATAAATGATTTAAACATTTTATTTATGTATGACACGTCTGTGTTTTCTGTCGAAAAAGGCCAAATATAAGGGCTACTCAAAAAGAAGCTGCATCCAATGAAAGAGGAACGCTTTGCCATTACCTTGGTCCAGCAGACATCACAGAGCAACTGGTCTCAGTGCAGAACTCAGTAATGGTGCCATAGAGCATGTTGATCTGGTTGAAGAAATCCACAGCTAAAAGAAAGTGTAAACTGTAAACTTTGTTCTCTATAAATTATGTAATGAATAATGAAATGACAGTATTGGTTTACTAAACTAGGCATATCTTCCTACTCAAATAACTGTGCATACATCTGTGTATACATCTATGTATACGTGATATTACACAGCCTACATATATTGTATATCTTATGCATCTTAACATATCCTCTCTTTCTTTATATTCTATTGATTATATTGCTCTAGTCAATAATTTACTAATTTGTAAATATTGGTTTGATCTAAATTCTCTTTTACTATTTAGTGATGCAAATGTTCAACCTCTCTACAATGATTACTGAAGTTATGACATTTACAATTGTGGTTTATTAGTTAGTTATCAGTTGTTGTTCTTTTCATCTACTCACTGTTGACAGCAATCCACTCATTAAGATCTTCTCCCTCTGGCAGCATGACAGCCTGTCTCAGGTTACCACTGCCCAGTGTTGCCTCAGCATGTTTCAGCAACTCATACTGATGGGAGCCCTCTGGGATGTTCTTTTTGGGCTTGAAGGTCTTAGATGAGCGACTGCCACTGCAAAGAACAAACATGGACCTATCTATACATATGGCACAACATCGACATTTTGAAAAGACTTGTGTGGGAGCAGATTTTCTTTGGCCTTCATACGTGATGATCCTTCCTGTCTAGTTTGAGCAATCACCAGCAGCTGCTGGAAGACGTAATTGTAAACATCCATTTAATTGATGCTCAAAGGACCCTCATGGAAGGTATACTAAATTGTCGTGCCAACGTTCAAGTCTGTTCAACATTTGTTCTGGCCTAATTAAGTGTGACAGATGTATGACAGTATAAGTAGTAACATGTAAATAAAGCTGTGGTGATTACAACTTGCTGCGACAATCAGGAAATCTGGCAGTGTCACAGTTAATTGCTTAGCGTTTAGTTAGTATGAAAAGGTCTTTTGGTCTTTTAGTAGTAAATTAATAATAATAACAATAACAACAATAATAATAATCATAATAATAATACCCGAAGTTGCTAACTAATTGCATGCTATCGTTGCTAGCTATGATAGCAGGTAAGACAGATTAACGTCAGTAAAAAAAAAAAAGTTAAGTTACAGTGGAGGAGTGCTATAATGCTACATAAACACAAAACACTCATAATTTAACGACGAATTGTAATGAAAAGAAAAGTCGGATTAAGTTTATATTAAACTTAGTGTGGTTACAATGCGGTTTCGGATTTGTTTCTGTAACGTTACCAGAGTCTTATTTTCATAGTTACTTCCTTTGGTGGAACTTTGTAGAAGCGAAGCTAGGTTATCGTTAACCGCAGGCTCCGGCTGCGACACACGCTGTTAACTTTACTTACAACAGGAAGCTCATCTTGACGAAGCAGTCGTTGGAGAGCCTCGATTAAAACTTCTAATCCCGGTTAAGTAAATATTGTTGAACAATTAAACTCTACGTAGCACTTGTCAGCGCTGGTTGCTAAAACAATCCTTTCGGCTAACATGAACTGCACCCAAAGTCCCTCTTCCTCTATTGACCCTCTGTAGGAGGCCGGTGCCAAACTGTCGCCCCCCGCTGGCCGCATGCAGCCACTACCAATCCCCAAAGCCCAAAGCCCGGGACTCACGCCATATACGTCAACGTGTGGACACAAGACCAAAGTAGTTTTACCGTTGATTGGTTAATTCTGGATTAGGGTCTGTTGTGCCTGTGCCTTACGTAAAGGCTACCGTGGAACAGAGATGAAAACATCATCGGTATTTATTTGCGTTGGCTTGGTGTGGATCATGTGATTGTAGTTACATGAAGTAGGAGTGTTTTCCCCAGCATGCACTGAGGAAATTGAATAACCTATTTTTGTTAATATCAATATCTGCATCATTTATCATTATTACTCTTATTTTAGCCCACATTGTGTTACATTATGTTTTCACTGTTGCCACTTTTCTTATGGTAAATTTTGAGGTAATGTGTTTAGACCACAATTTATGTTGGTGTAATTAAGTTCAGCCTAGTTTGAATCTTAAAATGTTAATAAGATGTGCTTAAACTACACTCTGTCATACTGTCATTTAAGATATCTAACAAAAATATTTACATAAATTAATAATAAAAAATAATAATCCCACATCTGCTTTCAACTTTGTCCATTCATACTTATTTATTCATATTTGCAATATGTTTTATTGATCTTTGCTCAACTTGGTTCATGTTTGTGTATTTTGCAGGTTTGTTTTCATAACATCTCTAGGTACATTTAAATTCAGCTTCAAGGAGACAAAAACATCTAGGCTCATGTTAAATTAAAATTTGAATGTGGATAACTTGTTTTCCACAAAAAATACAGATTTTATTGTGCGATAGGAAAAAATCTAAACATAAAGTCTCTAAAACATTTGTGTAGTTGAGCTGTAGACTGTAGTGATGCGGAGATTAGGCTCTTTTCAAAGATTTGGCTCTTTTTGCTCAGCTCCCTTAAAAGAGTCGGCTCTCACGGCTCCAAATAGGTCCCAAATGGCTCTCAATTCAGTATCCCTCAGAGCCTTATATTTTAGCCTAATTTAGCAATTGTGAATACAGTGTTTTATTTTTTGTAGGGGGCCTGGTGGATCAGTGGAAAAGCATTGGGTTGGGATGCAGAAGGCAGCAGGCTCGAATCCCACCCCACCAGGCACAGCCCCACCCAGACACCAAGGGCAACCTTGGTGCCGGCCTTGATCCCAGCAAAAATTGGAGGATTGTGGCAGGAAGGGCATCCAGCATCAAAGCACATGCCAAATCAACATGCAGAACATGTTGTGCTGTGGCGACCCCTGAAGTACAAGCCAAAAGCCGTTGATTGAATACATTATTTTTATGTTTTCAATCAAACCTTTAAACGAACAGCTAAACACAGAGCCACAGCAAATAAATCTAAAATACGAAGGCCAAAGTCTTAACATTATGACAAGTCCGCAATCCTAAATTCTTTCACATAAGAGAATGATCGTAGTCTGTCCTCGCATGTGATTGGCTGCGTTGTGTGCCAATCAAAATAAAGTCCAGCCCCTGTCTTTATTAATTCCCAGCAGAGCTACTGAAGATCCGGCTCTCCCCGACCGGAGTCGGCTCTTCTTGTTCGCTACAAAGAATCACTAGTAGACTGGCAGCTCCAGGGGTCCAAAAAAGTGTTAATTTAATCATTTAATCATAATTTGCTAGAACATTTTGCATTATACCATACCATCTATCCTGTATTATTCCAAATTAGCACTGTTCCACAGTTATTATGTGTCCAAAATAATTTTAAACAGCATATTCGTGCATTCGTGCACCATTTAAAATGGTGAGAAACACACAAAGCTTTTGTGGTTAACAACAAGGTGTATTCTACTTCCGGACAACAATACAGTGGTATCAAGAAATGTTCAGTGCTGCTGAAAAAGGTCATGATCTACCCAATTAAATTTGGGATTTGAGGCACAGATTGTTTGTGCATAGTCTGGTATGTGCACTGTACAAGACTGGAGTCTGTAGCAGTGGGGTACAGTGGGGTCTGTTTGTGGTGGGTCAGTACTGGCCCAATAGGAAATGTGTGCCAGAGCCCCTGATAGGTTTTCTCAAGTACAACTCTGAAGCCTTTATTCTCTGCTGACTATATCAGTGTATACTTCCCACTTCCACTACTTAATGTACACCTACCAGTAAATAAATAAATTATAAAAAGCCTATGGTGATCATGCAAAGTCTGATCCAGTAGATTGATATGTCCCTAACAGTCTATAGTAAAATCTTACTTATATACTTACTTATAATAATAATAATATTTTAGTTTGAAAGTGGCCAGTCTACAAGATTGTTTAAAATACATTTTTAATGCATTAAGTAAAACGTGTAATTCGTTCCTATTCTTGCAGTTTCGAACATTGGGATACTACATTTATTTTACAGGTATTTACTGTGTTGAAGGAACATTAATACGTTGCACACGAACCAACACACTACTCCTTTTTACATTTTGACTGGTAATACTTGATATACTGTTGTATCTCAGTTCTGTGGAAAGTTATCTGTGCGGCAGAGGCGTGGCAGCACATCTCACTGACGCTGGCACCATGTGTGATGGGGGGGGAGGGCTTTAGCGCGGCTCGGGCTCTTCCTTCTTTTCAGATACCGCTCTCTAAGTCCCGGTGGTGCTGTGTTTCGTAACGGGCCTCTCAGCCGGTCAGGATGGCAGCGGTCAGGACCCTCAGGAAACTGTGCCAACACTCTCAGCATCAAGTCTGTAAACTGCACACATCCGCCTTCAGGTGAGCGCCAACAGCACCTCCGAAACCCGGTTTCATTCGGTAACATTTGTGCCACTTTTTACGATGTGATCGGCGGAATCTGTCCACACAGAGAATAAACGTTTGCGTCTCTTTAAAATGTATTCAAATTTTCTATAATATTGATAACGTCGTGCGTTTTGAGAGGGGTTTATTGATTGTATTGCAACCGATGGTAAAGATACTGAACGTTCACATTTTGATACGCCCCTAGCGTCGTGCCGGTAACATTGCAGCGGCCGGCTGGCTGATGAAATCAATAGGAGTGCTTGCAGACTGTGGCTTAGGGGGACTCCAGTTCCAGCTGGGGAACGAGGTGCGGACAATAGTAGCTAATATTTCCTCGTAGATATGAGATGTTTAAAATAGCAAAAACTATGGGGTTTAATATGTGTGTGAGTGTACAACAAAGATCACACACTGGCAGCATCCCGTGCTTTTATTCAAAAGAAACGTGCCTCAGAACTTATGTTGCACACATGACTTTAAAACCAAAACCTCGTGTCTTTAATCTTACACCTTATTCACAAATGCTCAGTTCCTCCTGATGTAAAAATGCACGGTTTATTTTGTCATGTACACTGCAGCCCTTTGGTTTGCAGTCGAATAAAGCAAAAAAGCTCCAAGGAAGAGCTCAATATTTAAAACAAACAAACAAAAAAAAACATAAAATATATGGTGGAAGGATACATAAAGCTGTCTTCTGGGATCAAGGCACCGGTGTCCAGTGGGACCATACATGGGCTCAGAGAAGAACCCATTTTTGTGTTAAACATTTAAAAAGTAGCTAAGTTTGAGGACCAAGAACAATAACAGAAATAGGGGAAAAACAAAGGGAAATAAAAAAACATTCACTTAACATGGGGTATTTAACATGTGGCCATACATACGAAAAGACAGACTGTCCTGTCTCTGCAGACATTGTATTAAAATTTGTACGAGGTTAAAGTTTGTTGTGCTGTAATCCCGACACAATTTGTCGAGGACTTGGTACACTGGCCTCATGGTCTCACCCCATTTTTCTGTGAGGTTTAATTACTTTTGGCACAGTAATAACGATGGTTACATCACTGCTGATGGCTCATTGCTCTTGAGTTATTAGCTACTTCACTCTGTTTGTTGTTACGTAACTAAGAACCATCTTAGCAGATTTGTTTAGACAAAGGAGCTCAACGGGTCAGCTACAGTTATTGTCACTGTGCAAAGAATACTGCAGTGACTCTAATTGGTGATTCCATTGTATGGAAAAGATTTGGTGTTCCACCAGTCTTGGGATGTAAAATGTGTTACTAAAATATATGGCTCAGTCAGGTCGAGAGGTGCTGTCTAATTTTAGAAGTTCTAATTGGTGCTTGCCAACATGGATGTTGGATGGTGATTACAGGTTTCTGTGTCAAAAGCCCTGTGTAATGGTAATTAAAAAGACCAGGTCCAGTAAATGACGGCATTTAAATATGTTCTATAATTGGTTGTCAAAAAATTGATTTCAGGTTTGATTCAACTGTGTATTTGTGTATATGTAGATTATTTTAATAAAAATATATTTTGTAGTTGGATATTTTGAAACTAGCTTTGTTTTCTTTTTGTATAATTAAATTACATTTAGTTTAATGCTTTATGTACTAAACATGTAATTGCTTCACACGATGGTTTAAAAATAAAAATCAGTCGCAACTCTTGATCGAAAATTCACCCTAGCATTTTTTTGCATGCCAACTCTCAGGCAGGAGGCAGTGGTCATCTCTGGAAGGAAATTAGCACGGCAGATACGTGAGGAGGCCCGGGTCGATGTGGAGAAGTGGATTCTAGCCGGCCACAAGAGACCCCATCTGAGTGTGATTCTGGTTGGAGACAATCCAGCAAGTCACTCTTACGTCCTGAACAAGACACGTGCCGCAGCTGACATTGGTAAGGAAAAATCAAGCACGGTCCTCACACATGTTCACAATGTTCACATTAAATTTGATACAGAACAAAGGGTTACTTGTGTCTTTATGTTTTTTTCTCACTTCCTCCCACAGGAATATGTAGTGAGACAATTCTCAAGCATTCAGACATCAGTGAAGAGGAGCTGTTGGACCTGATATACAAACTCAACACAGACCATCGTGTGGATGGCCTACTGGTTCAGCTGCCTCTTCCAGGTAAAGACAACCTGGAACAGTAGAACAGACTGTAAAGTGTATCTGTAAAGTGGCTGCTTTGTGAAGTGATATCACAACTGAAAGCATGTATTTGTCAGTTCTTGCTGGCAGCACATACAGTCTGCTCCTTTTTGTTAAGGTGATCTTTTACAGACTCATCTGTGTTCTTGAACAAAATGTTTTAGATCTATCTGTTCTCACCTTAACTTATCCTCTTTTTTTTTTTTTTTTTTTTTGGCAGAACACATTGACGAGCGAACAATCTGTAACGCTGTTTCCCCTACCAAGGACGTGGACGGCTTCCACGTGGTTAATGTGGGTCGCATGTGCCTGGATCAGTCCACCATGCTTCCTGCCACTCCCTGGGGAGTCTGGGAAATTATTAAACGCACAGGTAAATGGTATTGACCATTTCAGCACAATATTACTTAGGGATGATATTGTGCTAAAAAAGTAACTAAATATCAGAATTGTTTTTCTCTAGGTATTCCTACACTTGGGAAAAATGTTGTGGTTGCGGGACGCTCCAAGAATGTGGGCATGCCCATCGCTATGTTACTGCACACAGATGGTCGTCATGAGAGGCCTGGAGGTGGATTGTGTGTTTGTGTTGTGTGCGTGATTATGTCATTTTAGTGAGGATTAGAGATTTCAAATATACATATTAAACCTTTTTTTTTGTTGCAGGTGATGCCACAGTCACCATTTCTCACCGTTACACTCCAAAGGAGCAACTTCGTCAACACACTAAAATTGCTGATATCGTAGTGGCTGCAGCAGGTTTGTGTCACCATATTTGACTGTGACTGAGGTGTTTAAAGCCCATCTTACATAAGTAGATGTTTCTGTTGTCTAACTGTATTGTGTCGTTGAACTATCAGGGATACCAAACCTCATTACGGCGGACATGATCAAAGAGGGAGCGGCAGTTATTGATGTTGGAATAAACCGAGTGCAGGACCCGGTCACAGGAAAGAACAGACTGGTTGGAGATGTAGATTTTGAAGGTTAGGCTGGTTACTGGGTGTGGTTGTATTTCTCTGATGACATACCTCATATTTCAGGTGTCTCCAACATGATGCTTTTTCTGCCTTTCTGCCAGGTGTGAGACAGAAAGCAGGCTTCATCACCCCAGTACCTGGAGGTGTTGGACCCATGACTGTGGCGATGCTTATGAAGAACACTATAAAGGCAGCTAAGAACGTTCTGCTGTATCCGCCAGAGAGGATCAGGATGGCAGCTGCATCGTAAAGAGCTCAAGCATTGTCCAGCTCTAGTGACACATTCCACCCCCTCAAACACTTTCACCCCCCTCCTCAATTTTCCCTTGGAGGAACCTGAGGAGCTCCCCTTGCACATGGACTGGAGAGATTCCTAACTTCATGTGCAGCCATGTTTATACTGTTACATCCAGTCATGCAGTTGCATGTTTTATGTAACAGGGTATTGAGTATTTATCGTTTGCAATGTTTTTTCTGTAAGATTTTGGAGTTGTAAGAATCTTGAGAGGTTTGTTTTATTTATTGCTACAGGCGAAATATTTAATTATGAATGGAAAGAGGTTGCAGTATTCTAATCTAACTGGTGAGCAGTAAAAACGGAATGATTGAGCCCTGCCTGTTATGTTTTTTTGTAGTGAGTTTAGCTTTGTGTACCAAGAGTGATAAGGGCTGATATCAGGAATAAGTACATTTATCAACATACAAGCTTTAAAGATTCACAATTGCCTTTTTAAAAACTTTTAAATAAACATTATAAATATGTTCTCATATTTATGCTTTTTTGTGCAAACAAATTAGTTATTTTTTGCATGGATGAGCAGAGACCAAACTTTTATAGACTTTATACAAACTAACTCTGTGTCAGTTTCCTGTTAATGTGCTTATTCCAAGTATAACTCATACAGACATTATTATCATATATAACTACCTATTCTAAATTTGTGTATAGCGCATGGTAATGGGTACACCACAACAAACAAGATATTCACATTAATACCCCCACTTTTTCTAATTATGTCCTGGATCATTAATGGATTATCTCTTTAGACACCCATCAAAAAAGGATAATCCACACTAATGTCCCTTTTAGTCAAGGACTTGCTTTTACACAACACAGAGACATACATAGTGGTTGGGGAAAAAGGGATACAGTTGGAATTGGAGTTGCTGAGCTGGCCTCTTACATTTTACATTACATATAAACTTGTCCGTCCTTTTTCATTTTGTCTTTTAGATAGTGCCAGATGTACAGGTGGGTGGCATTGAGTTTGTGGGGTTTTGTAAGATAATATGTAGGCCTGAGCAGTTTGCTCTACTTTGACATTTATCACTGCCCTGCAAAGGCTCTATCAAATGTACAAAAGTAAGAAAAGGCAGTTGGGTAATGAACTATTTCCTAAGTAGAGTTTCTAACACCATAAAGGAGATTCTGGAAAGATATTTACATTTGTCTGCATAGTGAACAGTCTACTGGCCTGGTCAGAAAACATCTGTACTTCACATCATCGTCATAGTTCTCAAATTGTATTTCATGAAACATCAGGAAGAGCAACAGAGAAGTGGTCCCTTTTCCAAGACAGACAGTATAACCCAAAGTGGATTTCCAAACAGTAACACTCATTCTGACAAAGCTAGTAGGGAAAAGTGATGGATATCTACAGAAGACCTAAATGAGAACAAAAGAGACTAATTGTATTTGATTATGTGCAAGCCTTATTACCAGAATCCAGTCTGCAACTTCGTAGGTCCTGCAGGAGTTCCTTTATGGGTAAGATGGTGTCTCTAGCTAAGGTCAAAGGCTGAGCTTGAGTTATATCTGTTAGGGGGGTAAGAAAGGTTATAGGCATTTGAATCATTGTAATCAAATTAATTTGTGATGTGAGTGCCAATTTGACAACTTGGTCAATTCTGGCATTCCTCTATGAAACTAAATCAGTCTGATTACGACAGTCATTGCAAATAGACAGTAATTTAACACAGACATGTGGTTAATCATCCTGTGGAGAAGGAATTAATGTAGCAGAGGTACTGTACATCACATGATTTTTATAGTGGGAAAAGTAAGATGTGATAGGTAATCTGTTTTAATTTAATTGTATCAAATGTATTTAATGCATAAATATAGTATTAACATTTTATTTTTAAATAATTGGTTTAATTCTTTTATTTGTTTTATGTGATTTCTTTGCTTGTGTAAAGTATTTTTGATTTACTTCTGTTTTTTAAATGTGCTATAAATATAGCTGCCTTGCCTCTGATGGATCCAGTATCACTTCTCACATTCTGGTAATTTATTTCAATCTCCCAAATGACAGAGGTTGTCCTCATGTGTCTAAGGCAGTCGTTGATCCCAGCCAAGTCTGTGAAACTGGGATCCTGGTGCCATCTTAAGTGTCACTGCAGTGTCCAAGCCGACTGTTGTACATTAGATTTAAAATCTTTGCAGCATGTTGAAGTAATACTTATTGCTCCAACTGCAAAACAAAATTTTAAAATGATGATGAATTTGATGCCGTTGACACAATTTTGCCAGTGTAGTCCATTTTTTAAAGGTGAAAAATATCATCAGCTGGTAAAAATGGAGTGGGTGTTTGTAATGCTAGTTGGTTATTCCACAATGTTACATAACCTTTATTAACGGACAATACTTTTAATTGAAAATCTGCATCTACAAAAGAAATAGTAATCAATTGAGCCACTGCCGCCCCCTGCAAAGTAAATAGTAACTAAAGCTGTCAAATAAATGTAATGGTGTAAAAAGTAAAAATTGTCCCCCTAAACTGGCTGATAGTCAAAGTTATACTGAAATGGAATGGAAATGGAAGTACTTTAGAATTTTATTTACGTACAGTACTTGAATAAACGTAATCTACTTTAGTTATTAACCACCTCTACTCGTAACGGCATATTTCTACACTGTGATACAGCTACATTTAAATGACAATTAAGTACTTCTTCAGGCACCGTGAGCAAATAGCTCAAATAGATGTAGACTAAAGTAGGAACCAGGAACCTTAATAGCTTGGTTTGTGTCGGTGACGGATGTAACTAAAGACGAACGCTTTTCCGTAAGCGTCACTTATGTTATTGCTTATAGCCAACTTTACTGGGTGAGTTGTCGTTGCTTTAGCGATGGATCGCAGCAATTCATTTGGGCGTGTTGGTAGAGAGAAGAAACATGACAAGAAGAAGAAACGGAGACGGTCGCCCTCTTCTTCTTCTTCATCATCATCGTCGTCGTCGTCTTCCTCGTCTAACAGCAGGAGTCGAAGCACATCGTTAAACAAAGGACGACACAAGATTCAAGGTTAGGGCTTAAACTCAGGGAACTCAGACAACAGTGAGAGTGTTGATAATAAATAAGTCTATTGAACTTTTCCGATTCTCCCTTAGATGTAAAAACACAAAGGAAGAAGCGCAGAAAAAGCTCTTCTTCATCATCGTCTTCCTCTTCTTCATCTTCTTCGTCGTTGAGTGATGAAAAGTCTAAAAAGAAGAAAAGAAAGAAGAACAAGAAACTGAAGAAGAAAAAGGCAAAGCTGAAGAAAGAGAGAAAGAAGGAGAAAAGGCAGAGAGAGAAACTGAAGAAGAAGGAGGAGAGGAAGAAGAATACACAGATGCTGTTGTCTCCTCGTCCAGCAGAGAAACCTCCATCTTTCCTGGAGGTGTGGCAGAGTGAGGAGGGGGCAGCGGAGCTCGGACCTGGTGGGACTTTAACAAGTTTAATAGGACCAAAATGTCACTGCTATTGCACAATGTCTTCAGTGTAACCTTACATTTTAATACACCACTTGGTCAACTGACTGACTGTGAAGGATCACAATCACTAGTGCTTAAGATGTACAGAAGGGCTTTCATTTTAAAAAACAATTTTCATTCAGTCCTATGAGACAGGCATCATTTACAGTAGTGATTAAAACAAACAACTCATTAATTGAGGTGTCTTCTGAATTTACTCAAACGTGAGGATTTACCGCTTACTATATATTAGATATTTTGGACTGTTGGTTGAACAACAAAAAAAGGATCAAAAAGTATCGAGCAAAGAAATTAAGATGGGCGATTTCCACTGCTTTTCAGATGTTTTTTTTATATATATGGCAACTAGCAATAGTTGCGTCCCTATTTTGCAGTTTCAGGCTTTGTTTTCCAGGTGCATAGATACCAGACTGAGCCACGTAGAAAAAGGCTCTAATTTGACGTCACAGTATCAGTATTGATACCTGAGTATAATAGAACAGATCTGCTCATTGAGATTGCCCACAGTGGCCAAATATGAACACAGATAATAGATATTAAAACACAGACAGAAAAAAGTCACCTTGCCCATTACTTTTTTATTTCATTAATTAGAAACTCTGTTTATCACACACTGAACTGGCATAGCAAACAGTAAATTAATTTTTGTTTACTTCTGTAGTTATGACAGATGAGCAGAAGGCTCGACTTTCCACTAAAAGGCCTCTCACCAAAGAGGAGTACGAGGCCCGGCAGAGTGTAATTCGCAGGGTAGTGGACCCTGAAACAGGACGGACTAGGTAAGACAGCTGATTATTGTATCCCATATTAATTGTATGTATTTTTAGATTTATATACTGAGTGTGTACTTTGCTTTTGTACATTGTAAAGTTGTAACACACTAAGTCTATTTTACAATACATAACCAGCCTATATCAACAACTTGATTGGGATGTATAAATTGTTTTGTTTTCTATTTTTGTAGATTGGTGAGAGGAGAAGGAGAGATCATTGAGGAAATAGTCAGTAGAGATAAACACAAAGAAATTAATAAGGTAAAAAGGAAAATTTCAAACTATAACTTTAAGAATGCACGATGCCTTGAATCTAACAGTGAACATCCATTCATCCCATAGCAAGCCACCAAGGGAGATGGTAATGCCTTCCAGAGAAAACTGGGAATCAACAGGTAGAAGATGCCGATACCTCCTTATCTAAACTGAATCAAATGTCCATAAGAAGACACTGACCAGAATGCTAAAACTGACAGATGAGGAACTAAAGCTTTTTCTGAATACTTAATAAAGGCACATTTAATATGCATATTGTTTCAATGACTTGCTTGTAATTAACCTGTATCATGGTTAATGTACAAAATATATGATACGATATGTACTCGTCATGTGAACTGGTCAGTGAAATCCAGGTAAAATTCATTGTGTCAGTGCCTTTTTAAAGCCATGCTAACCACAAAGGAGACCTAAATGTTTTTTTTATTTTTCCTATTAAAGACTTTCAGTGTGTAATTTAGGTAAGGAGTCATGCTAAAATAATTCCTGTCTATGGATGTGTGATGCTTGGTAGTCGTGACTGCAAACAGTCCATTCAATCAATTTCTTAAGCTGAAATCACGTTATGTGTTCACTACATGTTATAACATTAGGAAGCTGATTATAGTGTTAATTATCCAGCATGACTTTGTAGACAAAATGCAAAAGGATTTACAAACTCCAAACCCATCCTTCTTACCTTTACATCTCACATTTTTCTTCTGCATTTGTGTGAACTGATCCAGAACAATAAAAGGTTTGAACCTCAATAAATTATGTCTTTCAATAATTCCTCTTTTCTACAAAAGGAACACTTGTAAACAAGCTAAACAGTTCACAAATGTTACAAATGTTTTTAACGTTTAAAAAAAAAAGCCAACATTACTTAATTGTTATTTATACGTTCTTTATACACTGTACATTAAAACACTAGGAAATGGATAAAATGAAGTTATCCAAAATCTTTGAGATACACACCTGTACAATGAAAATATTCTCCAAGGTTAATTTACCAAGGTATGTTGTGTAGATATACAGTCTATGAATGCTGTTTATGAAACTATTGTGTCATTGCATTAACAGAGCTTGAGAGACAGATTGCCTAATGTTTGTGAAATATTTCAAATTATTTCCCCTTTGTACACTTCCTTTTAAGTGAAAACAACCCAAAGCCTTTTCAGAAAATATGGCCTTTTCCTAGTTCCACAAAACAAAGTGTACATGAACAGTCAAATTTTCCATAAAGTCGATAAGGGTCTGCGCAGCATTCACTCTAGGCCTCGCAGCACAATGGTCAATGTAAGGCAGGAAAGGGAAATGTAAGGCCTCTGGTAAAGTCTGCCAAAAGAAGAAGAATCAAAGCAAGTGTCTTTCCCAGAGATACAGTATCCTTCACTGATAACCACACTGCTTCATCTTTACATTCTCTGGATTTTGATATCCTGAAACTTAAGATGTCTTAGGGAGGGAATATTGTTTAGTAGTTTTCAACTTTAGAGGAGTGTCTGTCCATTTTTCTAATGTACAAAACAGTCATACTACCAGCAGCTTTCAAAAAAGTTGTTTATATGGCTTTAAGCCAAATCTTGTAAAAAGGTCAAAATGCAGAGGGACAGTAACACCATATGAATTACACTTCTCCAGGAGAGCTAGAAAGCGCAAATTATGGAGGTTATAGGTACATTTGTACAGTGATCTACACTTTTGTCACCTAATATTTACTGTTCCCTATTAATACAGAATGTATATTGGTCAATGTTAGAACCTCTCAGTTTAACACAGTAAGGTTTGACTACATAAACTGCGGCCTTCAGACATAACCACTAACTTCAATTAACACATCTGAACAAAAATATCTCATAATGATCATAATGAGAGTAGTTATTGCAGTGCTCTCTTATTAGACTGTCTTATTAGACTGTGGTATTGTTAGTTATGTAGACCTAATAAACTGACAACTGAGTTTGTTTTTTTTGGATCTCTTACAGTATAACTCTTACAGTTAAATGATATTTGGGTTAATATTGATGCCCACATGCTGGAATGGAAACATCAAGGAGAATTGTTTTTTATTTTAATTAAAAAGATTAAGCAATGAAAAAAAACCTGTAATTTTATCACTTTGTAAATGGACTTTCATACATGTTGAGATACCCTCTGCAATTTGACATCTGTAGAATATTATGTGCCTATTTAACTGATTGTCAATGCACTGGGACATTCCCTCAACACGATCTGTTTGATCTTGTGGTGTGGTCAAGTAATATTGCACATTTCCCTTTACATTTGAGCCCATATTGGTCCATTGTTGTCAGCTCTGTACATGCCTGTTAGAACGACAAATAAACATTATTTGAATGAATAATCACATTTGTTTTAACCAATGTCAGAAACAAATGGCAAACAGTGTAAATTAAGTCTTAGCTCTGTGTTTCTAGTTTGAACAGCATATTGTACAGAATTTACAATTTTCAGATTTGTCGTCCTCTAAAGGTGCAACAGAACAGAACAAGAGACCTTAACCTAAGGAGGATATTCTATGAGCACATTCAATGCCTTATTTACAGCTTTGGGATAACCACAGAGAAGCCTTATCCCAAATTTCCAAAATAGATAGTAACAAACATACAATATATGACATAATATAGTGATTCTATTGATACAATTCTGGTAAAATGCAGGATAACATAGTAAAAATACAATACTGTGCTAGGCAAGGACCTTCTGAGTTTTGGCTACTGCAACTCAAGTTTGAAGAAAGAAAAAACAAACAAACAAACAAACAAAAAAAAAACACCACAACATAGCCAAGTAATTTCAAAACACATTTTGTTCACAAAATCAATACATTTTAAAATACCTATAACCTTAAATAACAATAATTATCATCATCCTCATCTGCATCATCATCAGTCAGTAAAGTGTATCCTGAATGAGCTGGTGTTTACCCCCAGTGCAAAGAAGACACTTAAAACTGGTCTTTAGTGGACCAGATACCAGATCTGAACTAAAATGTAACAATTATGTACAAGCCTCATTAAGGCATCAACTACATACTTACACAATCTGCTTCATTTTTACACAGGACACTTTATCATTTCACTATCTCTTCATGTAAAGCATATTATTCTTTACTGTTTACTTTGGCACATTAACTGTACGGCAGTAGGAGTCTCCCCTATAGCCGAGTTACACAGATTCAGAAAGGCAGAGCAGCTCAGAATGGTGTGGTGTGTTGAAATGCTATAAAACCTCCAGAACAGTTTCAGCTGCAACCATAGTTAAAGGGTAATTTTGCTGTTTGCGTCACATGATATTTGAATGATTCTTTGGTCTGAGGGACAACTGGAAAACAAGAAAAACTGGACTGTATTGTTTGGTGAAAATAATTGTATTACTGCTGTTATACTGGATGCATATGGAATAAGTAGTAACTTATATTTTTATATTTTTCTTTTTTCTAGTTTGACAAGTCACAAAACTATTTACTCTGTGGATAAATGTAAATAATTTACTTTAAAAAAAAATTCTAAAAAAAGATTTTTGTCTATATTAAATGTATCATGTGGCAACATCCAGAAATCAATCACCTTCAGTCCAGTTTGACCCGAATCTCAGCTTTGCTCTCAGACTAGAACATATCTGATAATCACATAAAAAGGACTCAGCTTTAAAACTATTATTCATAAAGTTTCTCTCTGTAATCATTGTGCTTGTGGTGGCAACAATAATTACACATGGACCAGATATATACTGACTATAACCAGTCAGTATATATTAGTACAGCATGAGGGTGCTATTGTGTGTAACCACCTCCAATCTAAAAGCCTGTTGTAAGAGGGAAAACTGACCTTGTATACAAGACTGGTAACTATACACTAAACAGTAGAAACAGTCTTGATTTCTAAAGTATTAGTTATGTCTGTTTTACGTTTCTATTTCAGAAAGATGCTTCTTGAAATGACTGTTGACTCCGGTATGTTTTTTTAATAAATATAGCCAAAGGCTCTGTCCATTTGCGTTTATGTTGAGTGTAACTGGCGTTAGTTTTATAAAGAGTGGTTTATAGCACCTGTTATATTACTTGTGGTATATGTCCATCTAGTGCAAGCCAACATGCTTTTCACTTATCTTTATGTTACACATCTCTTCCTCAGCAGTGGATCTGAAAGTCACTCTCCCAAAAATACTCACACATTGTAGACATTATATCTCTAATCTCATTTTGGGCTGAAAACTCCTGGTTCCAGCTTAGTGCTGCTGCTGCGGCCCCAGCAGCTTGCTGTGATGCTCATGCTGCGCTGGGTTGCTCCCTGGGTGTGGCTGTGAGGTCGCTCCAGCCGCTCCCGCTCCAGACGCTCACTGTCTGATTGGCTCTGTGTGCGCTCTGGTCTGTTGTGGATGTTGCCTGTTGGGGAGCTGGGGGCTGGCTGAGAGGAGATGGTGCGCAGCAGGTGGTTCCTCTTCCTTAGGAAGTCACTGTTTGCACCTAAGCCGAAGCTGCCTTTACGTAATACCATGCGTGCGCTGCTGGACTTCGCTGGTCGAGAACGGTGGTTGTACTCCAGCTGGGACAAATGAGATGCATATCCCTCTGTGATGAACTGTAGAGAAAATTAGAGCATACTGAGTCATACTGTCAGCAGAAAAGAAAACACTCTTCAGTTCATACTAAATCATTCTTTTATATTAATTATTAATTTGCAGTACAAGAGTAGTAATAGAGAACTGAGCAGTGTCAATTTAAATAATTGCTTTAGCATTCTTGAAAGTGATAATAGACTAGTCCTTTTACAAGCAAGAGCTTTTGCATGTAATGATCAAGACTGTACTTGGCACTGGTGCTGCATCTTCTTTGAGGGTCTGCCAACAATGTATATTTGGGAGGGGGGGAGACCAATGGAGGTGTAGACTGAGATGTCTTTTGTTGATCCATAACCAGCGAAAATCTTCATGTGAGCCTGGAATCATTGGAATGAAGAAAAGAACTGGTTGGAACTAGATTTTTTCTAGATTTGTCCACATGTCAGCATTGCTGTTTTTGTTTTTACCTCTGAGGGTTTATTCTATTTACATTTCACATAGCTAAAAACAACACATGCCAACTCAACACTATATGTAAAACTCAACCCTCCTCTCCTGCAGGTCTTACCTCTGTCAGGGACTTGAGGAAGTTGGCTTTGTGTCTAAGAGGGTCATGGACCAGACCATCACAGAAAGAGACAATGCCATGAGGGAAGTTGTGCTGAGACAACCAAGCCACTACGCGCTGCTTCTGCATGTCTGGACGTCCTGTCACGTAAATTATCAAATAGCCTAAATCCTGCCAGTGCCTGCATTGAAGAGCAACCAAAAATATACAACGACTTAAGAAAGAAGGCTTACAGGCTCACAGGTAAGCACAGGCTAACATACTTCGATATGAAAGAAAAGAGAGTAGCTACGTACCTGACAACGTCCACAGCTCCTGCCCGCACCTTGGGGTCACTGCCCATTATCGACACACTAGCAGCGAAAGAGCCGTCAATGCTGAATACCACAAACTCTGTGCCACGTGGAATAACTGTCAGGTAGCTGTCTGCAAATGTGTGGTCACCCCTGGATAACAACAACAACAAAACACAGGGGCAAAGATCAAACCAAAAATATTTTTACACAAAACTCAGCCTAATGACACTGAAACAACAACATAGTGTGCTTGTCACCTGACAACCATTTTAACTGGGTATACTCCGATGCCCAGGCGCTTGTCCTCTGGCATGACAAAAGACACTCGGCCACTACTGTTGGTCACCTCTGTGCTAAAGTACACCCATTCTCCTGACGGGGGCTGAGTCATGATGTTAAGGTCAACCTGCATAGGATTGAAAAACAAACGGAAGCTTTCAGTCAAACATAGGCACAACAAGAAGTTACAGATAGGGCTAACACCAGTCAGCTTGCTACCACAAGTCGTGACAGAAGACAGTTCACCTTCTCTCCAGCCAAAGTGACCATGTCCAGAGGGCCGTACATGAAGCGGCCTGTCACAACCTGTTGGCTGTCTTCGGTAAACACAGCATCATTCACTCGGTGGTTGGCAGTCACATTCTGTCCGAGAAGTCAAAGAGAAAGACATACTAAAATGTTTCTAAAAATATTTTAAAAATCAAGTTACTGTGGCTGATCTAATTTTAACATTTTTTATTTTGTTAACCATTTGTAAACCAAAGTCAGATGATTTTAACCCAAGATCTTGTGTTTACAGTAGGTTTAAAATTTTCCTAGCAGCTGCGCAGCACCCTGAAACCCGCTTCTTTTGCAGATGGGATGCCTACCCGGATTTTCACGTGGGTCCTCTTGCGGAGCCACTTCTCTCTGGGCTTGGAGGGGGTGAATTCAGATACTTCTTTCCCATCAAGTTCAAGGATGCTTGAGTTTTCATGCCTCATGACCTGCAGGAAAATATTTCAATGATGCAGTCTCAGTATCTATCACACTCCCAGCCTGCAGATTACATAAGAAAAGCTCATAAAGAGTGGCAGGGGATACGAGGTTTACTCACCTGTCTTAGGAGAAAAGAAACAACATCGGTTGACTCCCAGTATGATGCGTGAAAAAGGTGAGGTAAAGCCACTGTAGGAAAAGCAGTCAAAGCATCGGGGCAGTACAGGGCAAAGTCCAGTCGCTTTGTGCCCCACCATCGTGCTGCAACTGTGATGGGAGTGGAGTGAATAGGGTGCACAGACATCAAGAAACTTTAACAGTCAGTGTGAGTTATGTGATGCCACACAAAGGTGCAACACCCCTGAAGCTAAAGCAAAGAGATGATAGATCATCGATCCCAGCGGTTCATCAGCTACAGGAGGAAAAGGAAGGAATTTATAATTGTTATTGACAGGTGCTAGAATTCAAGTATAGAAAGAAGAAAAAAATTATTAGAACAGATTTTTTTTTTTTTTTTAGAAAAGCAACTGAAAATAGTTATTCATGTTATTATGGACATGACAAAAAGATTTCTGAGAGATGGGGGGCAAGATCTGAATATAATCACTCTTCCTCATCAGTGGAAGTGATTGACTTTAATCTTCATGCAACAATTTGTGAAATAATACAAGTAAAGGGGAGAAAAATACGCTTTCTGGAAGTGCAGCAAATGTAAGAATTTTTGGATTGTGAATCAGAAGAGGAAAGCGCACAGAAAAGACTTGTAGCCTTGCGCTGATTTCAGTTGTCCCCTCCCTTAGAAAATACCTTGCTCCACTTCAGCCTGGGAGTCCAGTGAGACCAGATCAGATATAGCACAGTCCAGCCCCGCTGACAGGCAGTTCTTGTAATGGCCAGTGGGACTGAGACCTTCATTACTGTCACCGTCCAGCTCTGCCACTAGATCTGCATCAGAAGATCCTGTGACCTTGCCAGCTGCTGCTTTCTTACGAGACTTAGGAGGACTTTTCAGGAAGAATTTGTTTTGGGATGATAGGGCGAGTTGGGACAAAAGGCTGAACTTTTTGGATTGGTTAATTTGGCAGGATTTGGCTACAGGGAAAAAAAACAAAGAGAAAGAAACCATATCAAATGATGGAGGCATGTTATTAAGTGGGGTTTATGACAGTTTTAATAGTTTGAAGGGTGATGTTGGGATGCATCCAGTGTCAGTAAGCTGCCTTAAACAGAACTGTAGATGTCAGAGCTGGATAATAACTGTGAAGGTTAAAGTGACATGGCAGGACAGATATTCTGGTGTTGCAGGAGCAGAAATCTAGTTTTTGTGAACCTCCAGGACTGTAGTGTATATACAAAATCAGCAGTGTTCAAACTACAAATAGATGTTCTAGTAACAAAATGAAAGAGTGAGAACTTTGGAAGACATTTAAACAAACTTCAGCAAACATTGCAATACAGAGTGGACAATGCAGGAATGGCTGAAGGAGGCAGATGTCTACATGCATTGCAACATTGGATAAATGCAGCATTGCATTCATTGCATTTACATTTAGACAGTGGATAAGAATAAGACAGACAAGGGAAAGTGGCACTAAAACTTGCTCTTCTTCAGAACTCTTTGAATTTCCACAGGAGATGGACAAACCAACCTGCACAACATTGCAGTGATTAAGTAGGGGTAAGAAGAAATAGCGGGGTCTACCTGGCTAATTGGACTGCTCCAGCTGGAGTGTAGGGTGTGTGTAAAGTCTGAGTAACAGGGTGCAAGTGAAGAGAAGGTGAGGAAGGAGAGTCAGAAAAGTAGAGAAAAGCAGGAATAAAAGAAAGAGATAGGGAGTGCATCTAATATCTGTGTTTGTGTGAGTGTAAGGAAGAAACAGAGACCGGTTCGTATTGAGATCACTTACTGTTGGCTATGCTGGTGGCAGTGTAACTGTCTGCCATTCCTGAGACCTGGCTGGCAATGCTGACCTCACTGGCCCTCCGTTGGCCCCGGGAGAGGGGGCCGGTTACGGGGGATGAGGGGTACGAACTGTCCATGAAGACACCACCATGAGACTGAACAACATCCGCTATTGAGCCGAAACAAGGAGATCCCATTAGACAAAGACACAGGTAAGGGGAACACACAGTGATAGGGGAGGGAGATATGGAGAGAAATGTGACAGCAGGCACTGTGGTTTTCAGTGGACATATGAGAACAGGTGGCCAAGATCTGGTTTCTGTAACCGACTGAGTGGAAACATGAGTGTATGAGCACATAAAACACTTAAACTAAAATAACAAATGTCTACATTCATTACAGCCACAACCATATATTAGAATCTTTTATGCAGGGGATTTTACATCTAATAGCAAAGTTGTCTTGATTTAATTCATAAAATACAGGAATTCCTGTTTAAATAAAGATATTGTTGCAATGGGGCAACTACAGTGTCTACAGTAACTTATAAAATAAACTCCCTGTAATAACTCATTTGCCATGCCATACTGACAGCTTTGATGGTACTGGACTCATTTTCCGTGACACATGGTTACACTGCATAATCTTGGTTTCTTTGTGCAACAACAGTTAATCATACTGTGTGCAGATAAGTACACAGGTCAGTGGATCTATGTTAGACAGAAAAAAATTAAATAAATGAAAGAAGTTACCATTTCTGTATCAAATGCTTTAACTTTGGACAATCCCTCTCAAAATTTAGAGTCACATGCACCAGCACCATTGTGTGATGGCCACAGCTATTTAATAAATTCAAAGAATTCATCACCACTGTATGTCATTAACTCTGTGTGTTCTCTCCCGTAGTTGTCTTTGTGCTTCTCTGTCCCCCTCTCTCTGTCCCTTTCTGCAGGTGTTCCTGGCTTTGAAGCTGTGTGTCTTCCAGCATGCAGCTACTGGTCCTACCAATCTGCTCGATGTTTTGTTGTTGTTTTTTGTTGCTCTGTTCTTTTCTCTCTCCCCTTTCCACTCACCCCAACCGGTCAGGGCAGATGGCCGTCCACCCTGAGCCTGGTTCTGCTGGAGGTTTCTTCCGTTAAAGGGAGTTTTTCCTCTCCACTGTTGCCTATGGCTTGCTCCAGGGGGAATTGTTGGGTTCTCTTTATACATCTTTATAATCTTGACTTTATTCTGTAAAGTGCCCTGAGATGACTTTGTTGTGAATTGGCGCTATATAAATAAAGTTGAATTGAATTGAAAGAAAAAAAATGCGTTTATTTGTTCAGGGTGAAAACATCTAAAGGCTGCAATGTTGAAGACAAAAGTAAGGAACCCGATTTAAGCTGAGCTGAGCTTTGATTGGCTCTGGCCAAACTCAACCCCTGGCTCCAAGTACACTGCGTAAACACATCACAAGCAACAGAATCTAGACATAAAAACCTTTGTTTGGGACAATATTATGGATGATGAATGATGATATGATGGAAATGAAGCAAACACTCATGCTTGTGACCAACCAACACTGAACATAACATATGTGATGACAACAACATAACAAAATAGGAAGAGATGCTTTGCTGACTTTCATGAGTATTTCCATGGCGGTTTCAAGAATTTTTGAATAGTTAAAAGAATTTAACTAGTAAAATACAATAAAATTACATTGCTCATGCAATGCAATTTGTGTGAAGAATAGATGCTCTATTGGTGGCTTGTGCTTCCTGGTCTGCATGTTTACAGAAACATGCTTGCGCTTGTTGTTTCCTAATTACAATGATGGGAATACTCAGAGTGGACACATGGTGGATCTTGGACATGACAAAAGGATCGAATAGACAGACAAAAGAAACAGTGACTGAGGATGAGGACATATGCAGGTGAATGGGAGAGGCTACACACACTCCAAAGTGGTGGGTGTGGCTCTGAGGAAGCCCTCTTGCCAGTTTAGCACAGGCACAGGGATGCAGGTCTCACTGATGGTCTCCTGACAGCGAAGGGACAGAGGAGGCCCACTGTCAAGTAGCAGCTGAGCGTTGCTCTGGACTGTCTCCACTACAGAGGGAGGTGGAGGTGCAGAAGGGGCAGAGATCAGAGGGGGTTTTGGAGGTAAAGAGCCAGGTATACAGATATAGGGGACAGAAGACCGAGGGGAGAGAAAGGAAAGAAAACAAGGAAGACACAAACACATATGAAACAAGAACAATTAAACATAAGACAAGAAAGCAGAGTTAAGCCCTTAGTTGAGCCCACTTCCTTTGAAGAACAACTGCTCTGCAGTCACACACACACACACACACTGTCATTTCACACTGCTCCAACACTGTAAATGCGATATTTACTGGCTGTAAATCCTTGCACTTCTTAACTTGAAACTCATCTTTACATTTTTTATACTGAAAACATTTCTGCTTAACTGTTAGTTACACAAGAGAGAATTGAGATATTCATTGACAGCCTGGCCTGAAGTCATTGGGCAATATGCTTGCTTAATACTCTTTAATAGGCCCTGGTTTGTGGTTTAATAGTGCAAATGACCTCATTCTGGAACAAACTTTTCTCCAAGTGACCTCTTAGTTTATGTGTCTGTTTTGCAGAACATTACATAAAGATATATGTAATAAAAGGGTAGCATGATGCTCTAAGGGTTACTCCACTATAATGTCCAAACAGAAACCACTGACAGGACTATGGCCACATTTAGATGAATAAACTGCTTTACAAAAGACACTGAAGCACAAAAAGCAAAAAAAAAAAAAAAAAAAAAAAAAAACCCTTTCATTTTTCTTTGAGACAATGTTCACTCTATGTGTGAATGAAGTCATAGTGTGGTACTTAGGTCTCTTAAAGGCACGTGTCGTTAATGACATGCATTCATGAAAAGATGACAGTGGGTTACAATTGGTGTCTGAAGTGTCACCTGACGTGATCTTAAATTGAAAAGAGAAATTAAATCACCATTTTAATACAGGTATTTTTGCATTTATCTTTTTAAATGTGAATCTAGGTCCAAACTAAATGCATTATTCTAAACAATATTTCAGGAGTGAACTTAATTGGCATTAAAGGCTCACCCAGCAGGGCAGAGTTCCCATCTCCCAAGGGAAAGCGTTGGTAACGGGGCACGTTGAAGGGGGGCAGGAGGTGAAATTTTCTCTCTAGTAGAGGCTCTAGGCGAGATGCTGAAGGATCGGCCGGGTGGAACAGGTTATAGACCTGCTGACAGGCAGGCCGCAGCTGGGCCACTAGGGGGAGAAAATGAACCAAACACATCAGGAAGAAGAAGGAGAGAATGTATAGATGAGGATTTCATCAATTAGAAGAAATTGATGGAACAATTACCTTACCATTTTCTCTCAAAACACATAGGTTTACTAGCATTTAAATACTGGTAAGATTCCAGATATTGAATTCATATTTTAATGGCAAATTTCCAGGTATGAATGCTATAAGGCCACTATTGTAATAAATCAATTTCCACTTAAGGCAAACCTTTTTCTAATTCATACACTTTTTCTTACAACACAAGCTGATTGCTATCATTGATTGCAGTGTAGCAGCCATTGCATTCGTAGGTTAAAAAGTGGCTTACCATCCAGCATAGGAATGACTGTCTTTCTCAGGGCAAGTACCAGGCCAAGTGGGGAGCCAAACAGGAAAAAGTCAGACACCTCAAAGTCAAACTTTCCCAGGGAGCCTCCGTCTAACATAGTGCTGCTGCTTGACCTACGTGAAGCAGCATCATTCCGCAAGACACTGGAGTGTAAGCTGGAATGACAGCACAAAATCACGTCCTCTTTTTCAACTAAAAATAAATCATACTCTGAAGATGATGAAACAATAATCAAGTGCTTAAGGAAGAATTTATCATCCCACACACACACAACACACCTGGATAGGAATGCCTGGTGTTGTTTTATTGTGTCTAGCTCATAGGTGGAGGAATCACTTCTCTTGCGTGTCATTTGTCTCTTGGTTTCGTCACCTGCACTGGCTCGAGGGATGTCTATGTTACTGCGACTGAGGTGGCGGCTGCCCTCTAAGGTTGGAGATGCTGATCCATGCCCACTGTTTACAATTATGCCGGGAGAGAGGAGGTCCTGGTCCTGTGATTCATGAAAACGAATTATAAAAATCTGCAGCACTTCAGAATAAGTATTTTAATGCAAATATTTTATTTTATGATAAATTAATAATATATGCAATTACTACATTTAATGTTTAGTCTCTCACTTGTACACTGATGACACTGCCCCTACGACTGCTGTTTTGGCTTTCATTTACTGTTTGACTGCTGTTGCACAGAGCATCAAACCCCAAGATTCCCCCCACACAGTCACCAATGAGGCATACCTAAAGAAGTCAGAAATTTTATATTTGACATACATCCTTAGGTATTGGTGACGTATACTTCACAGTGTGTTTTCAAACACAGAATCATCTAAAACTATTGTTAATATTAATAAGTTAATCATTCAAATAGCTCCTTATATGACTGACCTGCCCAGAAAAGGTTGCTCCATCTAGAGATTTTAAGAAATCTGCATACACCTGGTTTGCCCTGACTATGACCGTGGCGACAGCGTCCTGGTACTGTGGAGCAGAGGTGGCTAGGAGGGGAAGAGCTGCCAGTGGGATGTGGTCCTGGCTGCTGGACAAACAACCCTCATCATAGCTGTAAGGGTTCAAGCTGCCAAAAAAGACAAAAACTGACTAAAACAATCAAAAGTTTATCAAATTTTAAATTCAACAACTTCTTGAGAAGAATTTAAAGAAATAAACACAGGAAGAGGAGGCAATGGTCAAGAGCACCAGACCTTCGTCATAAGCAATCAGCAGTCGCAGCCAATATAGATACCAACATTAATTAATCACAATATTTACAGCCTGCACAAAAATGTGTGTGTGTCCTCTTACTTGGACACCAAGGAAAAGGCCTCAGCACAGATGGCAGGGCAGGGTACCAAGCGGATGGCGATGCGTCCCAACGCAGCAGGGTAGTGAACACGCATGACTGTGTCAAAAGCAGTATTAATTGTGTTAACATCGGCCTGCTTGCTGTTCTGGTCCCCTCCACCTGTATCCAGGATGTTCCCTCCGTGTAGAACCAAGATCAACACATGGATCTTGGAAGGCTGCAGAGACTGCTGAGACGAGCTTTCCTGAGAACAGCAAATTAAAAGAATGGTGATGAACAGGAACATTGCAGAACAGGGTTTGGAAAATGTTCAATAATCAGTATTTTAAAATCATCCTCTTTATTAAAATTGACAGAGCATGCTTACTGAGTGGGGAGAAAAGTGGGAGGGGGAAAAACAACAGACAAACAGTATGCCTTTACAGTTGAGCATGAAATTATTTTATCTGGTTTGTAAGCTTTGGCTATTTATGTACATACTTTGAAAATGGATGACATGACAAACTTCTTTTCACAACTATAGAAAGATGGAGAACCATAAAAGGAAACGGAATAGAGCCAACCTACTGTACTCCACCTGGACAACTGTTCAACCAACAACAAATGACAACAATGCTTCCTCAGGACAAGTCACATTCAAGAGAACAACACAATGTGTAGTTTTGATTTGCATGTCTGATTCAAAACTTCACATTTTCATAGAAGCACTGTACGCATGTACACTCAAGACAACTGCTGCAAGTACATGTGAGTTGAACAGCGGGTGGTGAGGTTGAGGAGTACTCATGGATTTGAGTTTGGGCAAAGGCAGGGAAAAGGACAGGGTCAGTAAGTACTAGGTTTATTCAGGAGATTCAGAGGCTTTTGTGGAGCTACTGTAGCCCACAGTGCACTGGGGCCAAACTGTTTACTTACTGACTGATGCCTTGTTACCATGATGGTGGGAATGGGTGAGCTATCGGCTTGGCCGCTAACAGAGCCACGCATCTGAACACAAGATGACAGAGAGCCTCAGGGACGAACAGCCCTTATGTTATGCCCCAAAAAGTAAAGCCTGATATAAAACACAAAGTTTGTTCAAAGCCTAACTGAAAGAAAACCTTTGGGTCCTGAGGGGCATTTTTTTGTAAACGGGTCTTTAGGAAAATTTCAAACATTATTCCACATCAAAGAAGGCTGTTTATCATAGTTTATCATTTATCACATCCTACACTATGTCTGACATACATACCTCATCTAGTCTTTCCTCACTGGCTGATCTTTCATAATCCACGGTCATTTCCTTGAACAGCTCACCTGAAAACAAACACACACACGCGCTTTCTTAGCATCACATAATACAGCTGTGCAACAATCCATGATTAAATGTTTATGCTCATCATACCAGACGTTTCTTCTGTGTCTGCATCTTCAATCTTGTCCATGAGGTCATTGGAGTTCCACTTTGCAATTTCCTTTGGAAAGATCTCTTCACCGTCCGAGAAATCCTCTGCAGGTGGGACACAAGAGAAATCACAATCCACTGAAGCGTATGTGCCACTTCACTATCAGCCCAAGTAATTTATAGGGATTAAAAGGGGTTACAGGGAGTAACAGAATTCCAATTGCTTACTCCATTATATAGTAAAACACCTGACCTGCATTACAAAATCCTGTCAAACTTTATAGAAAATTAACTGTATGGTACCTGTGGTGACAGGGGGATGATATGATTGCATACAAAAAAACATAAAAAAAAAACTCAGAGTACCACACTGATGAAGGCCTGAGGCTGAAACTATTAAAGCTTAGTATGGTTAAGAGGAGTAATATGTGATATCCCTGGACAGGTTGCCAGTCTATCTCAGGGCCAATACAGAGAGACATACACAGACAGGCAACCATTCACACTCACAGACAAGTTTTAAAGTCACCAATTAACCTAACATACATGAATTTGGACTGTGGGAGGAAACCAGAGTACTAATTACTAAGGGTAATCATTTTATTCCTTCTGTACATTGACTTGCTTTGCAGCTAAATGCTAAGAAGAGGCTGCAGCCAGTTTCTCAGAAAAAACAGTAAAGTTTTTATGCCATTTATTTAGAATTAATTAATGATTTTTCAAGATATAGAATAGCTTAAATTGGCACTGGAGCAGCATGACAAAAATCACTGTAAAACTATACTGTTTATGAACTACAACTTTTGAAGTAGTGAATTAAGTCAAAACTGTTAATTAGAAAATAATGTAAGGTGCTTTCATGTCAGAGAACAAAATGTAACAATTAAGCCAAACATAATTACTGCTACACAAAATAAATAATATAATCTCAACAAATTTGTAATTAACAAAGGCATTCCAGTTTCTCATGGTGTCCCAAGGTGGGGGTTACTGATCATACCCTTAGCTACACTCATCCAACAGAGACAATAGCTGTGGCACCACACCCACCTATTTTAACTGAAGCCTTAAAGCATACTGGGTATCTGGGAAGCTTAAGAACTGATCTGTGGTTAAAGAGATCCATGCAGAGTCAGGATAGGAAAGACCAAGTGGGGCTTCGTGCAAAAATGAAAAAAAAAAAACAACAACAACAAACAGTTGTTATAACAAATTTAATTTGAAATCCAAATGGTGGTTACCATAAGCATCGAAGAACTCCTCGTCTGAACTGTCATCTGAGTCTCGCGCTATGCTCTGCATCCTCCACTCTGAGATGCTGTGACGTGATGGGCTCACTGAAAAATGTCAGATGAACAAAAATAAATAAAATTCACTGTTATTTTTGGACATGTGTTTCAGCCTCTCTCTCTCTCTTTTTAAACACAAACACCCTCTATAACAAAAAAATATTGCACAATCTCCCCCAGCCCACACACACACACAGTGTTATATAAACATGCAACAGTCTCTGTGGTACATTACTTCATCACAGATGGACTGTTTGGTGGTCAGGGGGTGTGCGAAAAGTGAGGCCCATTGTAACACAGAGAAGCTACAAATACACAAACAAACAACAAATAAATGCCACATGAGAAAAATGGTAGTGCTGAAAGTAGGTCTTGTCCATCACATGTCTTCTGGCTAGGCCTTATATATCATTACTGCAGAGAAAGATAGGGGGGTGTTAGTCTGAGGGGCAGGCTTCTGAGGAGGGGGCCCAGCTGTAGCTGTCATCACAGAGAAGGAAACAGCAGTGGTGAAGGGGAGGGTCAGTCCGAAGGGCTTCAGCCACCTCCAGTCTGTGATGTCAGCATTGCTGCTTAAAATAGCCTGTGAGGGGAGAGCCATACAGGAGTGAAACAAGGCACGTGGGATGTGAGTCAGGGTCCGTGTGGTGGCCACAGCTAATGCTGCCTTGAAGCAGGGGTGACACTAGAGAAGAGTGTGTTCAGACATGTGGTTTGTGATGTACAAGTTGGTGCTAAAAATAATCCAGGTATGATCGTTGTAGGGGTGACGTAAGGTAAGTTGAAGAGTACAGCAAATGTGGAGGCAAGAGTTAATAACTTTGTAACACACCAAATATCAGAAATGCAAAGCATGATATTAAAGCAGAGTGAGCATTCTAAAAAGCTACTTCCAAGGTTTGACTTTATTAATACCAATTCAACAATCTAAACTCAGAGCTCTTCACTAGATTCTGATTCATTCACCTTGGAAACAGCTCTCAGTGTGTACATCTGTGTGCTGGTGAACCAGAAAATACAAGGCCAATTTCTTTGTGTAAAAAACTGTCGACTGTTCTCTAATGGGCTTCCACCACAATGTAACTACACACAACAAATAATAGTGAACCTATCTGGTTGGCTTGGCATTTTAGACAATTTGTGTCTTATGTTTTGGAAGAGATGAAATATTTAACCCGAATGATGTCAAAGCAGTTAGATGTTAAAAGTTCTCGATAAAAGTTTTTAGGTTGCTTATTCACTAACTGTTAGCTGGCTGTTTTTGTACAGTCTTGACCTTGGTGAATTGTTCAAAGTACCAGCGTAGATATGTCTGAAATTTCAAAACTGCGTTTATTTACCCAGTTATTTATTTGACTTTGTTTCTAGTACACCAAGACCTTTAGGGCGGAACGGAGTCAGTTGGCAGACTAAATAAGCATTCAAGGCAAAATAAGGTGTAAATATAGATGCAATATTCAGTTTACATGGACTTAAGTAAGAAAGTCGGCTGTCTCATGAAAATGGGATAGCTGGTTTCCAAAATTGGGGTAGGGGATTGGGAAACCTGAACCTGTTTCAGGTATGGACTAAATGGAAAGATTTTTAAATTCAAACAGATCCTGATGTGGATCAGCTGCATTCCCCCCCTCCCCTTTCTCTCCCCTTGTACGGTCACTCTGCTGCGACAAGAACACACACAAAAAAACTCAGAAAGCAGCCTTTTCTGTCACTATACAGTTAAAATCTGTGTGACAGGCATCCAAAATAAGTCTGAGGTGGAGGAGAAATCAGGTTATTCTGCTGCTGCATGTACACACGGGTTTCCAGTAACCAGCTTTTTTTAAGTGCAAGTAAATGCCGTTCCCAGATTACCTACTAAAGCTGTTTTCCCAGAGTACCCCAGTCACTTGAGTGCATGTAAATGGATCAGGGTAAAGATGGCATATGCTGACAAGTGTAGGTTCCTCTAATACAGTTCACAGCAATCACATACGGTCATACACGGAGGTGACACAGATAAACAGAAAAAATGGTGTGCTCCTCACCTCCTCTTTTGGATGAGCGGGACGATCGGGAGGAAGTGGACCACTGCTTGGTGAGTATACCTCGTGGCTGGAGAGTCTCTCCACCAGAGCTAACAACCACCTCCTCAGCTTCAATGGAACTGATTGCCTCTATAACATCTTGGTCTTTGTCTGGAGACGGAGCACCTCCATTGGCCTCGGTGGCCTCCTCTGCTTGGCTGAACTGGGCCATCTTTGTGGCCAGGGCCAGCTGGGTTTCCAGCTCCAGCTGCCTGATGTCCTCCATTGTCAGACCGTACCACTCATCCTGCCAGCACCAGGCCTGCCGGTGGGCGCGCACCATTACCTTTCTAAGTCCTAGGAAGAGAAAATTTGTACTTTTTAAATACAGAAATAATCCTTATTTTGTTGTTATTAAAATTACCACACTACCAAATTACAGGAAAGACATCTGTAATTGTACTCACCAACATCATGAATGAAGCGTTCAATTTTTGATTGCATGCCCCAGTAGCGAAACTCCACCTTGCACAGTTTGTAGGCACACATGATTGGGGTCTTCCATGGGTTATGGTTGTACTCTTCTATCCAGTCATCCTGCAGAGGACCCCTCTGTGTCTTGGCTGACTTGTAGAGCCTTGGGTCTTCCTCTGCTTTATACTCATGAGGGGGGATTGGATCTGTCACAATGTCAATTGGGTCTGACAAAGAGAAATCATATTCAGAAAGCACATCTATTTTTGATCGATGTGCATGAGTGATAACACATATTCTGTTTAATGTCTTAATATGACCTGAGGTTCACATAAGAAGGTGGGTTAGGCAAAGTTGTATGGGTTAGCATCTAACTCCTTTTTTCACTTTTTATTTAACCCTTATTTAACCAGATGTTGAGGTTAGCCACTCATTTGCCAAGAGGCCTGGTGAATATGATTTGATTCCGGACTGACATAAAATTATTACATTATAATACATGCATATTACTTAAAGAAATGTAACTTATTCACTGCATGACATAAAGCCTTTAATTATTGAGCAGCTTAATAACCATAGGCAAACTTGCTCTCAAACACATAAAAAAATAGATGTAGTAACATTAAACTGCAATGAGTGGGCCTCAGGTGCTACTTATTTTTAAAGACAAGAAGACAGATACAGTATGAGGAAGAAAAGCAACACAGGTCATTACTTTGCCCATTGCTTCTACAACATGGTTACATGGTAAAGCATGTATACCGAGCTTGATAAATAAAGTTATTTTGGTGCATTTAATACATCTCTAGTTTATGTTTTATTGGTTCAGGATTAAAACTAAATAGTCTCACCAATAGTCCTCTGTCTCTTCTCTGTTGGAGACATGTTGAAGACATCTGCTTGGTTGCCTGGGTCAGGCTGGTAGTAGGTCTCAATGTCAATGGAGAACTTTTCAACAAATGGGCAAGTGTATCTGAAGGAGAAATGGCAACAAACATATGTTAAAACATACTGACAATGGTCCAAATAAAGCATGAGTGCATTACAGCTTGCCTTCATTCAGAGACATGATCCTTTAGCTGAATGTCTGAAGATCAGAACTATTTTATTAAGAGAGACGACACCTTCTCAGTGCTGAGTATAGAAGATGTGTGAGCCATGCCCATCTGTTCCATCTGAGGTGTCTGCAGCAAAGCTGTCACTGGTTGAATTGATGTGTCAACAGGCACTTGCAGTCTATCAATATCCTGACAGTACAGTCAAGGGCACATTGCTTTACAGCGTCTTCACATCTCAGTTTTTCAGGGCTCACACATACAGACTGACACCCTTAGCGTGAAGGGTCATTAACATCCGGCAGCTTAGGAGAGCTACTAGCCACCTGCTGTCCGCTTTGTAATATTCTGACAACTTTACCAAAAGGTATTTATTCTCTTAGTTTTTAAATTAAGGCCAACATCTAGAGCAGTACAGTAATGCAAATAAACAGTTGGAATTATTATCCATCTTATGAACAGGTAAGGACTGATTTTTTGTCCATAAATGTATTTAAACCTACCTGCTACAGCAGTTAGACACACATGAACAGTGTTTTTATTACTAAAATACAATATCTAATCTTATGGTGTAGTCTTGGCAGAGTTTAATGCACTTTCATTCCAGCTCTGAATTGATGTGCAGGTGGCCAGGCAAGAGCAAACCTCACCTGGTGCGGGTGTAAGGGTAGGCGTTCCAGGACTCCTCTTCAACCCTCAGTGCTGCTTTGGGCAAGATGGAGCGAAACCAGCTAGGAATGTGCATGCCAATGTGGTAGACCTTGTGGGTGTACTGGCCCTTCCCACCTGGTCCATCTGTGTAGGGCTTATTCTCTAGAATCTCCACTCCGCTACCTTCACCACAGCTCTCATCTCTGCTCTTTTTCTGTAAGAGGAATAGTGAAATGAGAATAACGTGAATTAGAAAGAAGTTCATTTTTGCATATACACAGTATACTGGAAAGTGTGTGTTATTACTTAAAATATCAATAAAATGTTTTTTCATAATATACATATTTCAGACACAATAATAAAAACAGAAATATTGAAGGAATTAGTCTCTTTCGCAAAAACGTTTAAAATCCGCAGACACTGGACAACACAACACATGCACTGAAATTAATAGCTTCCTGAAAGGTCCGCCAGTTCTGAATTGCAAATCAGGAAGCCCAAAAAACAGCCACACCTTTCCTGTATTTACATTGCAGGTGCACAGAGGAAGTGAGGCTAGGCTGAGTTTGAAGATGCAGTAGAGTAGAGTGACAGCTAGGTGGTTCTTAGTTCCAAAACAGGAATGTTTGGCAGGGCAGGAAGAAGATGGGTGATTGGTATGAAATTAGTGAAATGTAAAACCTAAACAGCAGACCATAGTCCAACTGTGAGGATACTGTATCACAGGGAGCAAGGAGCAAGGACTGTAAATGTCAGATTATATATATTTGTTGCTGTTGCTCTCATCTGCTGTTGTCCAACCATTCCACATACATCTTACAAGTATTTTTGACCCATTATTTAATGCATCACTACGATAATAGTGAAAAAGACTTCTCCAGTCATTCCAGTGGGGAGAGGAAACGTAGGCGAAGCAGTAGAGAGGAGGAAGCCATGAGGCATCCAGTTCTCCAGACCTCATTACCTCTGACAGGTCATTCATTAGCCACCAGCTCTGTTCTCAACAGCTCAGATGCTGCTCCAAAGACACAGCCCAGACCCCACAGGCCCATCAAACTGGTCGTATGAACAGCCAGTTCAGACAGGAACTCAACAATGGAACATATTGTTGTCCAAGTTAATATCAAGTTTAAAAGGTTTCTGTATGCAAAAAAAAAAATACTGTACAAATATTATACAAATACAATACAAATATATATGCCAACAAGATATGTGAATAAAGAATTTGTATAGATTGAGCATTTTAAGCAAGGTGTGCAAAAGAAAAGTTCACTTAAACAAATAAATCACATTTTTACACTTACATAGATCACCGTCAATTGGAATTTCAAATATACTGACCCAGTATTCATTGCATTATTGTAAGAAGTAGTATTATTATATTTGAAAAGAGAAACTTCAGTTGAATTTCACAAAAGTCATTATCACTCCTTTAATCAGCTGGCAGTGCCAATTGTTGGCAAATGGCATCTAGATGTTAACTCAACAGTCCAAAACAGGAGCTAAAATAAATTTCATTGAAATTTTGAGGTAAATTGTTTTTTTAAACAAGAGAAAGATTAAACACTGGCCAGGGTTCAGCTGCTCCCTAACGGTAAAGGTGGAAATAAGAGAGCAAATAACAGGTTTAAAAAGGTAAATGAAGACGGAATGTAATGTTATACTCTTAATGACAACAGTGTACTTTGTGTGTGACACACACACACACACACACACACACACACACACACACACACACACACACACACACACACACACACACACACACACACACACACACACACACACACACACACACACACACACACACACACACACACACACACACACACACACACACACACACACACACACACACACACACACACACACACACACACACACACACACACACACACACACACACACACACACACACACACACACTACCTGTGGGGAAAAATAAACAACCAGTCTTCAAGTGGTTCTGCAAGTATGACAACTGCCTTTACAGGGGAGGGAGGTTGGGCTGTAATCTACACCCTTTTACTGTAAAATGCTTTTTAGCTCTTTACACAAAGACAAAGTGCCTGTTGTGTTGTGAGCTCAGCGCCCTAAACTTTTGCCCCATAGCTCTCTGTCTATCTGTGTTATCTCTCACACCCACCGTTCTTTAAACAACCCTTTAACCTTACAAAGTAAAAGCCAACACAATGAAAACCTACTGTACGTTTAGATCTGCCAGCTTTCACAGGATGGGAGTCATATCCTGGTGTCCTATTCTCTTGTCATCAAGTTAGTGAGGCATGTTTCCTGTTTGAGATTCTGCCTTTCACTTTGCCCCACAGATACAGTTGCTTAGTCAGAACATGATGGATGTGTGTGAATGAATGAGACACAGTGAGATTGTCTCATAATTAATTTCTCATAATCACATTGCGCATTTGCTTCATACATTACTGCAAATCCCCATTTGGTGATACTAAAGTTACAATTAGCTATCAAATAAGACAGCAGCAGTGTAAGGGTAGACAAGAAGAAATGAAAAGAGTATTGGGGTAGGATGCAGCCTGCTAAGGTTCAGATATGACTGAACTCAGCTGTCCTAAGGCCCTGACTTCATATGTGACCATTACATTGGGGATACATTGCAGGCAGACAGACCTACATGCTGCAGTTGCCCTGGTAACATAAAGCAATGAAGCAAGTTTGTCCACAGACACCAAGAAAATCCTTGTTTCCTCTCTGCTCATAATAAAGCTCGTTCTCGTTTCCTTCCACCCCCTCTCATTTCTTTCCCTCCATCCATTGCATCTCTCGTTATCCTTAATTTCCTCCTTTCATTCAATCCCTCTTTTGAACAAAACCTGACCACCGGCATGTTGCTGATGTCATGGTTGCCATAGAGACAGAGGCCTCACAGCACTGAGGTTGTACAGAGATGGTGAGGTCAGGGAAAAGGGTAACTATGGGTCACAAATTTAAGAATTCCTCTTCTTATGATATGTTTAAATGTCAGAGGATTCTCATATGATCTGTTTTTATCATCTCTGCACAAACTCCTGTCTGAAACAAGCCATGAAGAGGATCTGGGAAGAAAGCTGGTACCAAAAGTCCTGCGGTTAAACAGGATAGCTGTGGTTCAGCCTTTAGAGCAACCACCCATGCATCCCTGGGCTGGTTAAGTTCCTGGTTCTTCTTCCTTAAAGTTTCTTGGCCAAACCACTGGAAACCCCTGTAGTTGTGCCATCATCTACTGCATGTTCAGCAACAACTATTTCCATATGGGGATCAATTAAGTACCTACAATTATTATTATTATTATTATTATTATTATTATTATTAACTGCAAACGTTGAGACTGGTTTACCCTTTATAGACCTAATCATCAAATGTTTTGCCCATTTGTGCACAAAGTCACAGAAATGTCTTTTAATGGTATAATATCACAACAACCAATCTTGTTTGTTTATGAATTATTACAATCACATTTAAGACATTTAAAGAAAATAGACAGACCTTATGGAAAAAATGTGTGAATAAAGCTGTAACTTATGTTATAGTATTGTTATAACAATGGGTTTATATAAATTTTATAGAACTTTCTCAAAATAAAGAACACTCATTTTAAGAGTAGCAGCGGCAGCTTCCTTGTTGGAAGATCAACAGCCTGTAGGCACTCTGGGGTGTTCTTACACAAGGCCTTAATTTTTCAACTTCTCCAATGGATCTGCTCTCTGAGGCCTGCAGCTCACATGTATAATTACCTAACTGAAATAAATCTAAGGCTGGGTAACACTTAGGATAACACAACTGGCTATAAAAAATAAGTAAACCGCCCCTAAGCCAATCATATTTTGTCTTTATTAAACTTGATACTACTATACGAATACTTCATCCACATTATGCCTTACTGATTTCCTGAAGACACATGACATATTTAGCAAACTGTCTCAACTTGATCAGATAACCTGCACTAAATAATGATAAAAAAAATACAATTCAAAAAGAAAAACTGCCACTTGGGCTGCAAAATACATAACCATGTTGTTTAAATTCCTGTGCGACTGCTCATTGTTTAGTGCCAAATGATAAAAATTTAAACTGACACATGAACCTAAATGAGAAAATATGTACAACATGCTCCATTGTGGAAAGAGATTGACATACTACAGCACCTAAAAACACATGCAGCTTATAATGGGTGGAACCACCCAGATTCAGAGTTTCAATTAGATAACCTATAAGCACACATGCTCCCTTTGTTCCTTTATTTTACCACTGTCACAAACAGCATGACCAATCATTTCATAATTGGGTATGCTGTGTTCACATTATTAAATAAAAAAAACCAAACAAAAAAAAATTTCACTAAATTTCTTCCCCGTTGCCTGCTTTTCATCCCCTAAATTCTGCATTGGATGGTTGTTTTTAGCCAGGTACATGTGGGTGCAATTTTGGTGGAAAAGATGGTGTCAAGACCTCACCTGGATCATATAGAGCTGGGCGATGCGATACTCCTCCACACTCATAGGCATGGGAATGCGGTACTCCTTAATAAGCATGATGAATCTTTGAGATGGGAAAAGGGGGGAGCAGGAGAAGATTGACAAGGGATTGGGAGGGAGGGATAGAGGGAAGTGAGAGAGACGGGGGTACCGGAAAGTCTCTGGGGGTTCCTATATGTAACTTGGCAAATCACCAGCTGAAGTCCACATTGGTGGTTCCTGTAGGGTAAGAAGCAAATAAAAGCATGAGGTACATAGGTTGTGATTATATATTAAAAAAATAAATGTCAACAAGCATCCAACCGATGAAGTTTGTGTTAGTCAAAACACCCTTTTAAGTCTATCGGTGAACCAAAAATGCTTCATCTTTAAACAGTTCAGTCACTCAAAAGCAGAAACCAGGATCAATAATCCGCCATACCATTCATAATAAATAAAAGAGTAAATCATAATGAGTGAAACGGCATCCAAATACATTTCAGTAGGTCCAAGATTCCTCACATAGCCATTCCTAGTGGCTCATTCACAGATATAGAAGAGAGCCAGAGTGTCAGATATGCTCAAGATATGCTGAATAGCTGGTCCGAGCTTTGGCACTAAGGACAGGCATTAGTGTTGTGTTTTCATCCAGCGTCTTAGATCCTAGTAAGGCATTTCCCAGGAGAAACCTCTCTTCTTATACACAGGCCAGAGCTCTGTGTGTGTGTGTGTCTGTGTGTGTGTGTGTGTGTACGTGTGTGTGTGGCATGTGGCCGGAATCTTTGGTGAACACCTGAAGGACCCAACCACCCTGTCTCTCCCAACCAGTCAGCATGATCACATGAGGGGGCTCACTGAGCACAAGAGGGATCAAAGTTGAGTGGGGAGCATTACATAATATTGTAAGAGCCCCCTGTGCATGATTTAGGTTTTACAAATAGCAGCTTTAGAATCAGACAAAGCATTGTTTTCAAACCGAATCACACAAAGCATTGTTTTCAAACCACAAACAGCGTAAGGTGTAGGCTATACATATGCACCATGTGGGTGGCATGAGTTGCAGAAGACTGCTTAGACCACTAAGGGAAGAACAGCAAGTAACAAGCCAAGAAAGTAAAAAACTGTACACCACTGAACCGCCCTGTAGTAGGAGTTTATCTAATTTAAATAACACAGGCATCAACTAAGGTGACTTTAACAGGAGAGAAGTAAATAAGGAGAGGTCGGTTTTTACTTTGAGGATTTCACAAAATGAGTGAGGGCACCAAGAAAGGAGCACATTGTTTTGTAATTTTCAAAGAATAGCTGGCAGTTCCTGATGTGAAAATGTTTCACACTATTACAGGCTAAATCCTAGTTAATTTGTTTTATTGCCCAAATTGGGTACGTAGCATGTGTAAAACAGAAAACCTCAACGCCCGTTAATTCTTCAGCAACAATGAATTAAGTCTATTTAATGGACGGCCTAGCACTGTATGTGTTTGGATATGACTGATGGAAGCACAGTGGTGAGGATGTGAGTCACAGTGCTAAGAAGTCTGTACTTTACTGTACAAGTACAGTCCGTGCAAGGCAGAAAACACCACCATCCTGGTTTGGCCAGCATTTGGCTGGCCAAATGTGATTACACTAGTATTGCATATTATGAATATTAATTAATTTCTGACCTGTGGCAGCAACGGGACCTCACTCTTGCACACCTATATTCCCACTTCAACACCTGGTGTATCCAAAGGTTCTGGTCCAGCACCAGAACTAGTGAAAACAACTCCCCATCTAACCCCCAAAAACTCAAGCTAATAATCCTGCCAGGATAAATATGCAGCCTTTATGCATACATATGTGCTTACACACACTAGAGGTTGTCTTCCATCCACTTTTCAAATAATAACTTTGTTTTATACAAGAACATACATTGACAAAATCAGAGCAGAACACCACGTTTTACTGAAAATAACTGCACCCTGGGGAAAGGCTGGGATAAAACTAGGCTAGCTAAAGAGAACCAAGAAAAGCTTGCAAGGCTTCTAGATGTCATAGCCAGGCTTTAGAGCCGAGGGTCACAATGCTCATCCTTCTCTCAGTGTCAATAATAAACAGTTTCAAAATTTATTTAAAAATATGATTTAACAATGCGGCAACAACTTGAACTTATAAACCAACTGATGCTGCAACCATTTTCTGAAAATCTTATCTTGGCCAGTGACTGCATGTGACAGCTGAACAGATTTGGAAGTCATTCAGTGTGGCTTGGTATAACAGATTATTTACTGTTTAATTGTCGGCAGCAGAAATAACCACTCCACGAATCAAAGTCCAGCTACATGCTGACAGGCAGTCCACAAACAAGGAAGTGACACCAGGTATGTAAAGAGAGACAGACAAAGCGATGAGGGGGGTGGGGGATGGCTAAGGACAGCACAACAAAGAAAACCATACATTCACAGCTTTCCTCTGTCCAGTAGGATATATTAATAGCCTGCAGTGATGATGCCAAGCAGGGATTTGTAGAGATGGTGATAAATATGAATTATGTTCCTGCCTGTAAAAGCAGGATTATGACAGTGATTACGATTATGACAGGCCATTTATTAGAGCTTTATTATAGATTAATCCACTGACCATTTAATTTTTTTAGTCTGATGTGACTTCAAATTGTGGTTATGTGCATGAGCATATGCATCATGTTTGCTTTAATTATATTTGAGATGTGTATAGAATTTTCATAAATTGAATTGGTCATAGAAAAAGGTACACAACTATGTATGTAAAGTACTGAAATTAAAACTGCATGTCAGCACACACAGTCCAAAGAACTTCCTGTAGACCTCCAATATTATGCTCTCAATAATTGTGAATTGGAAGATATCTGCAAACAGAGTGATCCTTTAGGAAAACCTGCAATCTGCAGCCAAGTGCACATGCTCTGAAGCTACAGTTAGGAGTTCACCTTTAAGCACAACTATGACCTGGGAAGAACTGCCCAATTCCAGATGTGAGAAGCTTCGAAAGACTTTCCAAAAAGACAAGAAGCTGTGATTGCTGCTCAGATGGCTTTTACAAAGTAATTAATAAAGCATATGAGTAGGCACCATTTGTGTGTGTGTGTGTGTGTGTGTGTATTATATATATATATATATATATATATATATATATATATATATATATATATATATATATATATATATATATATATATATATATATATATATATATATATGTATGTATGTATGTATGTATGTATGTATGTGTGTGTGTATGTATGTATGTATGTATGTATGTATGTGTGTATGTGTGTATGTGTGTATGTGTGTGTGTATATATATATATATATATATATATATATATATATATATATATATATATATATATATATATATATATATATATATATATATATATATATATATATATATATGTGTGTGTGTGTGTATATATATATAAGTGTGTAATTACAGTATAACCACTGTATAGGTTATAGTTACAGATACATGGCCTATGCATTAAAATATCATAGTTCATAGTTATCTTGTTATCATAGTTTTTGATAATACAAACTGTTTTGCAGTGAGTGACTAATAGGACAAACTCCGTCCTATGGATACTCTTAATAAAACTATACTTTATTCCACATACATTTATTTGGCATTCATTTACTATGAAACACCTTCACCTTTATTAATATAGTCTAGATTATGCAAGACTTTCAAATTAGCTGGTTTCACAAATGTCTTCGCACAAATAATTCATACGTCATTTACCAGTGATGCAGACATAACCTGAAATGCCTTGTAATTTAAATCTTTCTGTCTTTCTGGTGCAGATGCTGTGCACAGCACTGGACCTGTAATGCACAATTCATACACAGGCTCGAGAGAGCTCTGGCACCATGCTTGACCCAGAAGAAAAAAAAACAAAAAAACTTTCACACACCGATCTTAAAAATAGCCTGGTCACAATAATCCTAGAATACGCAAGCAGGGTGCTTGACGTTGTTTGTTCAGAGAATATGCTCATTCCCTTCTAAAAATACAACCTCTGCCTCCCGCTAGGCAGTGACGCAATAGCAGCACACACCAATGCACAGCGCTCATCAAAAAGCAGCCTCCAATGCTTAAACTGAAGGCAGAACTGAAGAAAACAGTAGTTAGAAGCCTTCTTAGCCTATTAAACATATGGTCAGCTGCAGCAGTACCATGCACTTGAGGTGTATAATGCTGTTGCAATGTTCTCATATCTTTATCATAACATTATCTAGAGGTGTGATTAACAATCAGTATGATTGTTTGAAATCTTTTAATTCAAATTTTGAAGCTGAATTAGACACTAAATATTAGCGTATCTTTTTTTTTTTAACAGCACAGGTTGGATATAGTCATTCTAGTCATTCTTTGGACCATCAGATAACACGATGACTGCTACCACAGGAACCATAAGGACAGTGCCTGTAAACACGGCTACATTTGTGTGACTGCAAGAGCCAGTATAAACAAACAAGCTCTCCAAGATGTGCACATGCGCTCACCTCTAAACAGGGATAAATGCCCAACCTAAACAGATGAAATCTGCTTTTTCTATATGGCAAATACTTGATTATAGGTTCCAGGCTAAAGGCTAATGTTTCCACCTAAACATGACTTTGAGATCAATTTTCTTTACCACTTCAGGCTGCTCTGTACCACATTATTAGACAATGGTATTACTGAAGGTGCAACAGACTGTATAGCTTTTGGCCGAAAGGTATAGGCTGCCCGCAGGACAGAAAGCAGCATCTAGGCCTTGCTGTCAACACAAAGCAGACTGAAAGAAGGGAGGTGCTTAATCATGCTTTTCCCCGAAGGCCACAATGGTGGTGCTCCTTTAAAATTTTCCAGAGCACCACTTTCAGTCCAAGCAACAGAGAAAGTTATGAATTCCAAAGGACTTTTAAGAAGAGGGAGGCAGGAGTTTCCTCATGACTCACTAGATGCAAGACCCTTTTAAGTGTAATGTTAGTCCCTGGAGTTCCAAAAATATAATAGATCAGTTTCAAACAGCATTGCCTACCCATTAAAGACTCAAACTCAGCCATGTAAACTTCCACAAACACAGTCTTGGTCTGTCAAGAGTATCCTTGATTGAGTTGATGAATAAAGGCTTAAGATGTTTGTGCTGGGTTATGTACACTACACAGCCATCCACCTTCAATTATGAAGGAAATCATGAAGCATACCATATTTCAAACAACCACACTGTGCAAAGATTAGACTTCTTTATCCCACAGAGTGTCTGATAAACCCAAATCATAAGGCTTCATTAATCACAGGTACAATAAATACTTTGGCTTAGATTAGACTTTGAACAAAAAAAAAAATATATATATATATATATATATATATATATACACACACACACACACCCTACAAAACCTTTTTCTCTACTTTTGTCCTTATATGTATTCTTCCCAACAGACTAAATGCATTTGTCCTCCACTATAAACCCATCTGTCTGAGGGTTTTCATTGGTAATGTGGGAAGCTTAAACTTTATCTATATCTATACAATATTTGTGAATGCAAACAGTATTTATTAAACATTTTACCCAAATACAACATTTGTTTTTTCTATATCGTTAACCACCGGACAGTGGCTGGAATGATATAAAGTATACAGGTGTGGTTTCGTTGGAGGCAGTTTGATTTCAATAGAGCACCAAAGGGGTGAGCAAACGTTTTTCTTTTCACCATATTTAAAAAGTAGTCGGTATTGTCTGTACCATATCATGTAATTAAAAGAAAGGAGGAGCATCATTTTGAATATCCAGTATTCAGTTTACATCACAGCCTCAGATTTAGATGCAACAAAGTGCTCTCCTACCAAAAGTGAGAACTCTACAAGGAAACACTACAACAAACCCAATACCCACCACTGTTAGTAGTTGTGCCATGTGCTGACAGAGGTTTGATCATGTAAAGAGATAAAAAAAAATGTAAATCAGAATATACTGGGGTGTTGTGTAAATACAGTAAGCTCTCATGATGTATCCTAGAAGAAGGCCATCACTCTCCCTGTCCCTCAGGACCCTGCTCCTCCACAGGCTAACGAGGTGGGATGCACAACCTGCCCTTGTTCTTTACTCATCATTGCAGCACAAGGGAAAAGCTAAAAATACTCAACACCCTGTGAGCACCTCCTCCATTGCGTTCCTTCTCCTCATCCTCCTACAGTAGCCCTGCAAGAAAGAGCTGCTTCTAAAAATGATCCTCGGTTACACAGGGAAGCAACGAACAAGAACCACTGACACAGTGGAGAATGTGGCATTGAGAGAAAAGCTGAACTTCAAAGACAAAACTGCTGCAAAGCAAGGTGATAATTAACAAGCCAAACAAATCGTTAAACACCCAAAGGCAAAGAGGTTTAGTGGGGACTAAAGAATACATCATTCACATTTATGGAAATATCATTTTACATTAAGATGATTTCACACTAAGCTCTAACAGGGTGTCTTGATAAAAATCAAATGTTGTCATCTTCAGTTTTATGTGTCATTACTATGATCAGTACCTAGATTTGTGTGTGTAATTCTTCCTGTCTCTAACAGATTAAAATTAACTCACAGTAATTATTTATTGTTAGACAATGTCAAATAGAGAAAACATGATTATGAATGAAAGCCTCACAGCTGAATTACAGATGCTGCATTGATATTTTCTAACAAAGATGGTTGGATAGTGAGTTTAATGAGAATGTGAAAATAGCTGTATTAAATCTCATGACAAACATGAACTCACTCCAAGGCAGATAAGTGAATGTCACAATATCTGAGGTCTGTAGCAGTGGAAAATAGGTTTCAGTTGTGCTACCCCCATAGCATGTAATTAAAATTTGATGTAAATAGGTGGCATCTGAGAACTTTAAGCTGCTTTAATAGGTGAGCGATTGTTTCCTCGTGCTTCAGACATGGTCATCAACCCACAGTTTTCAATAATGGACCCGTTACACGCCAACTTGATATCTAATCAACACCACACTTCACTCGGAAATCCAAAATTAGATGACCTTACATTACAAATTATACTCGGATTAATCAGTTATGTGCCAAGGTTAAATGAGGATCTCCCTTCTCAGTCATCCTCCACGAACACTCAGGCAGACTAAATCAACTGCGCTAGTCTTACATAACTCAGATACAAAAAGGGAAACCATCGCTACTCTAGCATTTTGTCCTACCTCATTAGCTAATTCATGCAGCCTGCAGACCCAAAGGACAGGAAATGCTTTTGTGGATTCAGACAGTCTATTTCAAACATCTCCATCAGTTTACCTATGTATATTTGGTAGCAGCAACATGCTGATACAATCAAGCCCTTCTTAGTAATGTATACTTGCTCAACAGTGACAGGACAAAAGCTTGGCACAAAGGCTTAAAGGAATAACAACTAATGGATTTCCCATGTGACTGCCTCTAGCAATCTCTCAGTAGTGCAATGTGGTTTTGACTATATGAAATACTACAATGATGTGGCTGAGACTTGTTACTGCAGTGAGACAACGCCCACATTAGTCTATGTCAATGGCAGAACCCAGGCAGGTTCACATGTAACAGATATTTAAAGTGTGTGATCTGAATGACCATTTGTGAAAACCCTGATGGAACTTCGAGGGAGCATTTGAGATCAATTAGAAGTCTACCTTGTGTCTTTAATCTGAAAAAGATATATGTCAACTATTTACAATGGACATACTTTTGTAACTGTTTTATTATAGACAACATTTTAAAAACAAAATAGTAGCAATTCTGTAGTGACTGGAAAAATATGCCTAAAGCATATTAAAAATATAATAATAATAATAATAATAATAATAATAATAATAATAATAATAATAATAATAATAATAATAATAAATAATAATAATAATAATAATAATAAAATGGAACCCATTATCCCCATCTAATTAATAAATGCTTTAGTGTAGCTAAATCTAAAAACTTCAACAATACTCTTATAACTGGCAAAGAGAATTTTTTGAAAAACTGTCAAGGAAAAGAAATGAAAATATATTGTACTTGTATATTGTACAAAACATGTCAAGACTAATGTTTTGCTTGAGGCCAAAATGTATCTTTTCCTGCCCCTTTATCCTCTCCATCATTGCTTGAACAGGGGGTTACCATGGAGACACAGAGGGCCCTTTCTGTATTGGTTGCCCAGATGAAGTCAGATTGACGAGGGAAGTAGAGACCAGATGCTACCGGGGCTGATACTTGTTTCTCCTGTCTCCACTTTCACTTTTGTTAGTTGCTCCCCACCATGGCTCAGTTTTCATTCTACTCTTAAAATAATAGCCCCGAGCAATTAAGCAGTGAATTTGAATTAAAGTTTTGAAGAATTTGTAGAAACACAAAGAGCCCCAATATTAATTTTTTGAATGTTTGGGAAGAAATGAGTGCCCCATTTTCTCTAATAGCTAAGAGCAAAATTGATATGAAAGATTTGGTGTGAACTGAGGACAGAGGAATAGAAAAATATGAAAGCATCAGCCAGAAAGTGTTTTAGAGAAACACACACACATAAAAAAAAAAACTAGGAAGAAAGGGGGTTTAAAATGTATTTTAGCTCAGCATTTACAGTATTTGACAGATTAACTCTCAGGACATGACAGCTACACTGCAAAGTACAGTAGTATGATTAAACGTTGAGGCCGTCTGCTGCCTTTTGTGCAGCATGAAAAACAGCAGGCTTCCCAAAACTGTTCTACCCAGTGGCCAAAGACAGAAGTAGTCTCTTTGCTGACCATAAAAGGTCATACTCAAAGATGTTCATGACCCATTTTGATGGGTTCTGTGACCAGGTTTCCAGCTATGTGGAATTCTAGGCTTTTTGGCTTGGGGGTTTTCTTTTCAGAGCCAGTGTCTAAAACTTAGTATCCATCCTATACATAAAGGATTCTGACATTTCTCTCACAGACGCACACCAGTCTGAATTCAGACACAGGGCTTTGTCTGACACACAGAAACAAAGAATGGGCACAACATAGAGAGTCTTCCACATAAAAGCTTGTGCAGTGACTGTAGAAAAGGGAAAGAGGTGAGGGGGCCGCAAGGAGTCTGAGTTAGGGTCTAAGGGAATCTATTTTTAGCCTCAGAAAAATCAGGTGTTTGAGGCGAATGGAAAAGAAAGAGGAGCATGGGTAAAGGGACATGAAGCAATGCAGTCTCTTCCATTTTACAAGAGCCATGCGAGTCAGAATGCTGCAAGGGTTGGAGCAAATCACAAACAAACGATCACTAAGACCATATTCAAATAACAGCCAGGAAGACATCCACCAACTCACAAACATGTTTAATTCCCGGTAGACAATGCACTTTAAAGATTATATTAGCTAATGCCACACAGAAGCAGATATTGTTGAATAAATAATAGACTGTTTCTGCTTAAGAGACCGTGTGTTTTAGTGTGACTCAATTTCAACTTATGCACAAGCCACAAAGCACCTGTCTTTCCTGACAAGATGCACATTACAGACTTTATTCCTCTCCCATGAAATGAAACTCATGGCATAGAAAGGTAGCTGACTGCTATAAAAACACACCTCATCCACCCACACTGCCAGAAAACTAATATCCAAAGGGAAGCGGACATGTTAGTCTTTGTCTCATTTCCCAGACAATGCCAATATAGCAGCATTAGCATTGGCAGCATATGTGCCATTCATCAGGTGGCTCATCAGGGATGCATGGGGACAGGTTGTACCCGTGTTGTCCCTGTCAACAGCTCGACACCAACAATAACATTAACCTTGAAAATAATTCATCATGAAATACTGTCATGATGCCCAAGAGTCGGCTCAAGATGGATTAAAAGAAAACTTAGACCTTTGGATAACCAGCCATCTAGCAATGTGTTCCTGTATTCTCCTAAGACCTAAGGAATCATAAATTGTAAGAGATGTTTTCCAGGATTGTTTCAAATCTCTATAGGTGCCGAAGCTATTGAAAAAGCACCTATAAAAATCTCTGGCTTCCACAAATATCCTGCTGGGTATTAAATCTTTCTCTGGTGAGTTTTACTTTAAGTAGGGCTGCACACACTTATTATCACACCATCAATGTTGATGTATATTCATTCTAAATATATATGTTCATTACTTGTAAACTGGCTCGTGAGGGTGCACAACAAAGCAACAAACAAACACAACAAAACAGTTATATGGTAAATTTTGCTGTGTCATAGATACAAATGTTTTAATCAGATACTGGTGTTTTGTCTTGCACCACCACCACCATACAGCTAGAAGGTCCCTGTTTTGAATGCCTGACCAGCTGCAGCATATTTGAGTGGAGTTTGCATGTTCTCCATGTGCTTGCGTGGGTTTCCCCACGAGTACACCGGTTTTCTCCCATAGTCCAAAGACATGCATGTTAGGTTAATTGGTGACTCTAAATTGCACGTAGATGTAATTGTGAATGATTCTCTGTCTGTGTATGTCTCTCTGTGTTTGCTCTGAGATAGATTCGCAACCTGTCTGTGACTGGACAATCTCCAGCCCCTGTTGACCCTGGAACAGGATAAGCGGTTACAGATAATGCATAGATGGATAATTGTGTTGCTGCCCACCACTGCACATGTTAACATGAGGAAAGCGAATTAACAGGGACTTAGAAGATATGGCTTACAGAGTATATGAAAATTAATTAGAAAAAAAACTGATTGAATGACCAAATAAAAATGTGTTGTTGTTTATAAATATTTTTAACAATAATAAAATAGCATGTAAATTGTAGTAAGTAATCAGACAGGAAGTGATGCTCCTCATCTATCATTAGCATTTTTCCAATTACAAAGGAGACATCAGACTGATCATAACATTGACTCAGCTGAGTGCTAAGGTCCAAAACAGTTGATCTGAATTGAAAATTGCAGCCAAAATACAGTCATGTATTATCAATCTTCCTGGTCATTAAGGGCATCAGCCTTAAAACCACAGTCATATTAGTAAGTTGTAAGAGTTTTGACAATCCTCAAATCTGACCAAAAAATAAATAAAAAAATCGTGTTTTGGATCAACCGTTTTGTATATCTAATTGGTGTCTCCAGCAAATCTAACCAAACAAGCTAATTATCATGTCATCTAACAGAAAAAAAAACAAAGAACAATAGATATTTATAAAGCAAATTTGTGGATGATTGAACTTTTGTGTCTTAATAGAAAATGCACTCAGAGCTCATTGAAATGCCCTCAGGAGCTGTCAGTGTCCATACAAATCAGTCTCGAATGGCTGTCAAAGAAATATCGGCAACGTGTTATGAGTGTTTTTAACCAGGAGTTTATAAGCTGTGGGAAAAATAATTCTGATTATACAGTCCAAGTAAACAAGAAGACTTCGATGTAAATCCTATTTATTTGACTCCGTATCGGTATGCATTCCCATGTTACACCCCAAGCTTTAGAATAATTCAACTTTTTCTAATATGCCAACAAAGCAATTAGAAAAAGGGCAAATATAACCATATGAACAATTCACCAACTTTGAGAACTGAGCACCAGAGACTATGGGGTACAACATTCTCAGTTCATTAATGTTTAACAGCTGTGCACCTGTTCTAGCTCTGTCACTATCCACTGCATCTTATCAGCCAGCCTTTACGATCATAATGCCATCTTGTCTTGGTAGGAGTGACAGGGATTGTGTATATACAGTGGGTGGGACACAAGATGCAGGAGATCAGCATGCGATGCACTTCCAAAATAGTCCACCATCTGGTGTGCATAAAAGAGCCAAGACTATACCACTCCTCTGCTTAAAAAACCAATTGTTCTAAAGAAATTACACGGAGCAACACTAATGTTACACAATATTCAACTTACTTTTACAAGATCAAAGGAGATGGAGCAACATTGTTAGGAAAACGTCAAATTACCACACAAACAGGAAGACAAGTGAATTTAAGATAAATGCACAATGCAACATGCACAGTATAATCTTAAATCTTACTTAACATCCAGTTAAATCTTCAAAGTGCCTCATGTGATTCATCTTTCTCTCCTAGTACCCGTTTTTGTTTTCGACCTCTGCTAGCACTCTCATCTGATAATCAGTTCAAATAGGACAGACATGGAACCAAAAGATGTGGTGAGCAGCTGCGTACATCATGCAAACTTTAACTGACAGGAAGTACGCCTTTTCTTCTCTACCCAACCAAAATGTTATTATGAAAGGGCTTTACAGTCATTTGGCATCAATACTGTTCTTAGTGACAAGATTACTCACTTATGCAATAAGCAAATCAAAAGCAAATTGAGGGCTGTAGTAGAAACACTGAAGATCTCTCACACAAAGATTCCACAGAGTTCAATGAATACTCAAACAAAGCTGAGACATATGCTCACAAGCTACTGGCTCCTCTAGCGGAAATTTTCCATTCTATAGTCACTCATACATATAGCATAGATTTATATATTCCCAAAGTTTTGGTGTTAAGGACTGTGTTATACAGCTGAGCAAACATTAGAACAGTATCTAAAGTGATAGTATGTAATATTATGTAATTATGATTATTTATCTAAAAGGTCATTAGAGTTTCACTGTTTTTTGTGTTGATAAAAACAGTAACAACTGCTTTAACCTATCAAACACAATTTTAAAAAGAATTAAAGTCTCCCTTCAGTTAAGAAACATTACCAAAATTACAGATCAACAAACCAGAAAACATGCAAAAATCTATAACCATTTGCAGAAAACACAAAAATGTATGCTGTATCCACACTGTATCAAAAGGGGGGATTATCATGATTTTTGAAATCCATTAAAAGGTTTGGTCACTAAAGAAAATGTGAATATAGTGGAAAGGATATCATCAACATTGATCAAGTCAGTTTAAATCTAATCAAAGTAACATTAGATATCATTTTAAAGACCTACTGTCAAAAATCTGTATTATGCCTTAAGACAAACCAAAAAATGTAACTATCAATTACATTAGAATTATGAGTCATGTTGTAGGGGTAAAACTGTTCAACAGAATGGCTCAGTCCCAATCTCCAGACTCATTAATATACTCAAAGTATATCTATCTGTGGTGGTTAGGACTAATATGAAATCAATGGGTTTTGTAAACACAGTTTTTGACCCCAGTATGCAGCTTGCTAGATGTCTGAAACACCACAGAACTTGCTTAAAGACACGACCCATGATTCATAGTGGTGTAATGGTAAGAGCGACAACAAAACTGGAACTTTTTTAACTTTTGATACTTCATACACTTGTGCACACAGGGATAACAAATTATCCCTGTGCATCAGAGTGAATTAAACTCTGACAGACCAGCTGATATTGCTGGACACCGGCAATGATTAGGTAGTGTGTTCTGATTTGGTCTGAACAAACAAATACTCAGAGAAAATTAAAGTCTTCAATGAAAAAAGACAGATTCCACTAAAGCACATAAAATAGGTACCACATATGTGTAAAGTGGCAATGCCCCTGAGGGGGGAGGAAGAAGTCCCCAGTCAGAAAACTGGTTAGGCAAATATCTTGAGGAGCTGTTGTGTTTAAAGCGGAGAAACCTCCAAGGTATGCACAAATGCTAACAAGTATAACTGGTAAAGACGGCGTGGCAAAGTCACGAGGAATTGTGGATAATCAGTGATAGTGATGCTGTAATCATTGGCCTTCACATTAAGCACTCTGCCTGTAATCATCAATGTAGCTCTTATCAGTAAAGTGTGTTTATGGTGTAGTTCTTCACTGCAGGATAAAGTATTCTGCTACTCACCAACAGCTTCTGGCTGATAATTAGTGCAATCAGCAACAAAAGCAGCTATTCGTGTTTCAGATCAAAACTACGGAAGATCAGCAACAAGTCAAATGAAAGCGACTCTGCATTTAAAAAAAAACATTGCCTATAATCTAGCAAAGAAATAAATGCACAATTTTTTCTTAACATGTAATCAACTTCATCTCTGTAATTTGTGTTTGTTTACTTCAAAACATGACAAACCTGATATAATCTTTTAAGATCATAGAGCAGCTGATGCAGAATTTGTTACAAAATCCTCACAAGCATGAGGATGGTTGTGAGGCTTCAAGGAGGCAGGAAACAAGTTTTAACATGTCAAAAAGAAATTACACCCCATGTGCATATTAGTCCTGGAGGCTTCAGGCACAGAAATAACAAAACACCCATCCAGGTATGTGTGTCCCACATTTCTTCTGTCAACATACTCCAAGTACAGGCTGAATCTTGTTGTTATTGGGCTAAGCACCGATCGCTAGCACAGACAAATCTAACAACTAGTTAGATAAACCTCACAAGTAGTCTCAGACTCCGATCCTAACATTTTGGAACGAACACAGGGGTCAGAGTGGAGTGACAGTTCGGCAGCTCAAGTCCTCACAGCACAGCCATCATCTGGACCACAGACTCCACAGTCAGCACTGACTCACTCAGGTCTTGCTGAGTCAAGTGCAAAGACCAATAATGCTGAAAATCTTAAAGTCATTTTAAATCAGACATCATCAAAACCAAGCTTGTGATTTGTGTGTGAGACCTGACCTCTTCCTCATTTCTCAGTAAATCTGCAGAATGGGGTTGAAAACCATAATTAGTCAAACATGCTGTAATACGCAAGTAAATACTCACACCTGGGTATCACTGGAAAGTGTTGCTGAGAAAAGCCTGCGTCAAAAGGGCAAGAACATGTAGCCTGAGTGAAACCCACTGCTATTTTAATGTCTTATGAGAGGCCTTGTGGAACAGCAACAACATCCGTGCAGCTATAACAAGCATGCCTGTGAGCCCACACTTCTCTAGGTGAGGCATGAGGACAACGTTAGTCTAAACAAATTTAACGGCGACCTAAGACCGTGCACGGTATTTTAAAACCCCCTAAAATAAGATTTAGTAAACGTGACGGTGCACGACCACATTTGAACTGGAGTAAACCCACCGTCAGTTACCTAGCAACATGGCAGCACGGTAATGAGAAATTGATGGCTTGCAATGCTCATCACATACCTGAACCGGCTGCTCCTCTGGCTTCTCCACACTCCAGCACTCAAGAAATCAAAGTTCACCGGCTTTTCTCTGACTTTTGCGGTCGCTTCTTTCAACAGTAACGCGGTTCTCCTTCAGCGGGAAGCCACCGTCGGCTTGATGAGGTCTGGAGAAGATGCCATAACTGGGATGAACGCAACGAAAATCAGCCGCGAATTTCCTTTACGTCGCCGTCTGTTTGGCCCTTCGGCGGAGGAAGGGGTGCGGGTACAACATGTAAAGATGACACGTAGAGAAACATCATCGGCCCGGGAGCGTGTTAGTTAAGTTCAAAATATCAACCGCCGTTTCTGTGCGTGTTTACCAAATCTGACCACAACATTATGCCAGAGAACACGCTCTATTTCCTTAATCGACAGAAAAGGCCAAAGTAGCTATGGTAACGATAAAATGTCCTTGAATATCCAAGCTTCCCCTCGCGGGAGTTGGCGGCTGGGTTCGTCCTGTGGCCAAGAAAATGAAAGGGCGCAAAGGTTCAGCAGCCCCGCCACTGTCGCCTCTGTCCAGAGAACCGGGAAGAGCAAAGAGCAAACACCCACAGTGCGCTCCCCATCGTAAGCTGTCACTCCTCAAGTCTTAGCCGCAGCAAGACTTCACATTCCTTTCAGGCACGACACATCATGCCGTAAAGTAGCCCGAGCACAACCAGGTGTCCGGTCAGACTTTCGGAATAAAAGCCCATCTTGCTATGTGTTAGGTTTGTCGAAGTTGCAAACGTTGAAATGTGTAGGCCTAATATGTCCAAAACAGTTTGGACAAAAAATTGTTTATTCTTCAATTGACACCCTGCTTTTCAGTTGCGCCCATTTAACCCTCAGCCCGGTTCCCAGTCAAATACAACCGATACATTTTGTGCACAAGCGTTAGTCGTCAGTGAATATAAGCAATTATTCGATGGGTTAGTTTTTTTTATTCTGAAGGATTGTGACATAACTTCCTGTGTTTGTGTTTCCTTCTGTTAGTTTTACGAAACTCGCACAGTCTTCCAGCTGAGCAGTTTCAATAGCCGGGCGCCCCATGCTGGCAGCAGAGTACACGGTCCAAACTGGTGTGATGAGTGGTTAAATGTTTCCGCAGACATAAGCATTATGACAGGATGTAAATCTTCAAAGGTACATTTCTAGGAGTCACTCATTACCCTGTCACAGTCACGCAGACTGGCATGTTGTAGCCTGGTGTGCAGTTTATCCACACAATATTTTATAGTATACAGGCAGATCAGATTTCATATTGTAGGCGTATAACCTTACTGTCACCATAAATCAGAATGAGTTAACTGTAGGGGGTCTTTGTGTATGCAGATGCATAAAATATTTCAATTTCCTGTAAAAGCATATCTAAGAAATTAACAAGAACTTCATAATTTGTTGTAAAACAAGTTGTGCACAGCACTTTACTGTCTTAAAAATGTAGTGACAAATGTCATCGCTAAAGTATTTATACAAAATAGTATTGTATTCTGCTATGTCCATTACCTAGCAAAGCAAGATTTACCTGGAATGCTTTTCTAACCAAAAAAGAAGCAACAAGAGTGCATCAGAGATGAAGCTAAGACTGTTGCCTAGTTTCACTTCCTATGCAAGGAAATTGTTTTTTTTTTATTACTGCCTTGATGGCAACAAACAGCTTCACACTATATAGTGCACTATATGTTCTACCTTATGGCAAATGCTGTAATCGTGAAATCGTCAGAATTCTCAATCACTCCACACAATAGACAAAAAATTCTGCACTGACCTCATGGTTTATCTCTGTAGGAGTAACTATAAATAAGACATATTTTGTGATATTCAGTACATTTTGAATGAACCCAAGAACAAACTGTTGCCCTCATTGTGGGTTTTTTCTGAGCCACAAGTTTAGAGAGAAGTCATCACAGGTCACGAGATAGTTTTTCTTTAGGCAGTGACCCACATTGTTTCCTGGTTTACTAATTATAGTTCTTGTCAAGGAAAAGAACAGGAAATATTACATCACAGTCCATTATTTCTCTCTGTGTATGAACAATTGTTTGATACTTAGTTGTAACTACATTAGATGTTTTCATAGCTTTTAACAGTTTAAGTTCTTTAATTTGTCAGTTTTAGGAATCCTGCAGAAACTACAACAGGAAGAATTTGTCATGTTCTGTGTTGTGTCTTATGTACATCTCTTTTAATTCTTCTCAAACGAAGCATTATACACTTTGCATGTGCTCACATTTAAAACAGTATGAAAAAGACATTTGTAATGCAATAGGAAAGTCTATTAAATGTCTCTCTTCATTCCCTAGAGTAAAAAGACCCTTTCACAGAAAGGGAAATTTTGACACAACACAATACAAAAAGTATTAGTTCAGTATATTTATGTGATTTGTAGTGGTTTTAAGGCACTGCCTGGCACTGCCCTACCTGCTATGGCTGAAAGAAAAAAAACAGAAAGGGAATTGTTAATGTTATTATCAACATATTGTCTTCTGTAAAAATAAATAAGTGAAACAACCAAAAGGGTGTAAATGTTTATCAATTGTTTTAAACTTCCCTCTTGCATACATTAAAACATTTCTCTGCTTCTTTCTGAAAAAAATTCTCCGTTATAGATTGCTCTTTAGCAATGTGTCACACGATGGCGGTAGTGGGTCATAACGGACCGGTTTTTATGATTGTGAAGAAAAAGACAGCGACTGCTGATTGGCTGACTGGTAACAGACGCGTAGAAGAAGAGAAAGAACCGTAAACAGAGGTAATCCATTACCGTGAAACAGACGCAAATAAAATACATCAGTAACCAATGGTGCGAAACCTAATATTTGTGCTATTTGTTAACATAAGGAAAAACGTCATGTAAGGTTGTCAGATACCATGGATGTTTTTTCAAAGCACCATTAAAAGTTCGGTCTGTGGGCTTGGAGCGTGGCTCAGGAGATGTCAAGAATTTTCTCGTTTAGCTTTATGAAGAGAGTGTGCGGTCCCGTAGTTTGGAGTGGTTCTCCAGATATTTTCCCACTGCTTAAACGGCTCCCGGTCGGACTGACATGTTTTTTTGCAGCCGGTAAAAAGGGCCTAATAGACCTTCCTGTCCTGAATGAGGACGAGCTTGAAGAGCAGTTTGTGAGAGGATCTGGACCTGGGGGTCAGGCTACCAACAAAACCAGCAACTGCGTGGTTCTCAAACATATCCCCACTGGAATTGTAGTTAAGGTACAATTAAAATCATTATTAGTTTGTGTTTCTTTTCTAAAATCTAAGCTTAAAATGTTAATAATATAACAATGGTCCACATCAGTTCTTACAACGTAACAAAACAGCCTCACTTTAGGGCTCGTAGAAGCATTTCGGATGCTGTAGACAAACCTTGTGTTCTTCAGAAGCACATAAAGTTCCTTTTTTAAAACTAACCATGTACATTTGTGCCATTTCCCCTACAGTGCCATCAGACCAGATCTATGGACACCAATCGAAAGCGTGCGCGGGAAATCCTGAGAGAGAAACTTGATGTCACATATAAAGGAGAACTTAGTGAAATTCTTGTAAAGAAGAAAGAGTCCGTGCTGAGGAAACAAGAGAAGAGAAGGAAGGCCAATGAGAATCTGGAGAGAAAAAAGGAGTTTAAAGCTGCTCTGACTGCAGACTCTAAACCTGGGAATAGAACAGTTTAAATTTTTTTGTGGAGAATAATAATAGACATATAGTTTTGTATTTTATGTCACCAAACATGCAAACATACTGTCCACAGTATCAAAACCAAGAAGACTTGTATTTAAATTGTGTATGATTTTATTTTGAATGCAAAGTTACAGAAAAATACAGCAATACAGAAAAAGTGTCAAATGTTTCTGATGTGCTGTTATTTTAGTACTTTAAGGGTATTTCCCCCACCTAAAAAAACATTCATTAGAGTATAAACTTTATTTAATATTAGTTACTCTCACCGTAGCCACGGACCACAAGGTCAGTGGTTCGATCCCAAATCAACATGCGGACAATGATCCTCTTTGGCGACCCTGAACTCACGGGATAAGCCGGAAGGACAAAAAACCTCTTGCTTCTAATTCAAGCATTCCCTGATTTGATATTGAAGACACAGATACTTTGTAGCATAATATTTACACCCATCTATCACTAAATATCAGGAAAACTTCATAGGCCAAATATATAAACATCCTTGTTACTAGGTAAACGATACTCTCGAAAGACAGTATAGATAAACCGTTTTTTCCATAAATTAAGAAAACAGACCAGGTGTTTGTATCAAATGCAACCACAAGGGGGCATAAGCCAGGGTCTTGTTGTGCCAAATGTCTTCTTGTTTAACAAAGTCTGGATAAACGGTGAAGTTACAGGGAGCAGAAGTGAAGAAATTGCAGGACTTTAAGTACTTAGGGTCAACGGTTCAGAGCAACGGAGAGTGTAAAAGAGGTGAAGAGGATGGTGCAAGCAGGTTGGAACAGGTGGAGAAAGGTGTCAGGTGTGTTGTGTGATAAAAGAGTATCAGCAAGAATGAAAGGAAATGTGTTCAAGACCGTGGTGAGACCAACGATGTTGTTCGGCTTAGAGACAGTGGCACTGAAGAAAAGACAGGAGGCAGAGCTGGAGGTAGCACAGCTTAAGATGTTGAGGTTCTCTTTGGGAGTGACGGATGGACAGGATCAGGAATGAGGACATCAGAGGGACAGCTCATGTTAGATGTTTTGGAAATAAAGTCAGAGAGGTCAGATTGAAGTGGTTTGGACATGTTCAGAGGAGAGACTGTGAATATATCCGTCGAAGCTGCCAGGCAGGAGGTCCAGAGGAAGTGAAGATTTATCGATGTAGTGAGAGAAGACATGAAGTTAGTCGGTGGTAGAGAAGAGGATGCAGAGGACAGCGTTAGATGGAGGCCCAAGATTCGCTGTGGGGACCCCTCAAAAGGGAACAGCAGAAAGAAAAAGAAGAAGTCCATATGCTTGTATCAGTTATTGCATGAGACTGGGTGGGGATATACACAGTCGCTAGCTTTACCTCCTAAACATGTCTATATAACTATTCTGCTCTGCTTACAATTTCTTCATATTTTTTTTAATTAGGATATGCGGTAAGAGAACGTCATAGGACGTTATAAATCTCCCTGTATTCAAAAGTATGTTTTGTTTATATTTTACTGATCTGTGTTCTCCTTTGTTTACTGTTTTCTATGCACAATGTATCGAATAAATCAGTTTAATTTTAAGTATTTTAATTCAGTTAAGCGTCTCTTTCTTTTAAAATGATCTTTCAGTTCAGCTTTGTGTGTGTGTGTGTGTGTGTGTGTGTGTGTGTGTGTGTGTGTGTGTGTGTGTGTGTGTGTGTGTGTGTGTGTGTGTGTGTCATCTGTGACCAATGAAAGGCCTGCTATCATGTTCTGGCACTTAACGACCAATGACAGACCTTCTTTAATGCTACGTTACTTCCTATCAGGACGAAACGGCCAATGAAAGGCGCTGCAGGTCTTTTAAATCCACCACGCTCTCACCGCCCCTTTACACACTGTGGTTTCGCTAATGTTTGATTCTTTTGAAGTTGTTCATTAAATACAGCGAGGTTTCTATGCGTACAGAGGGCACATATTAATACACTCCTCGTCCTCTTTGGATTCTCTTCTGGGACCTGAAATGGCAAAAGGTAAGTTTGTCAATACGTCTTTTCATTATTTCATACAGGCTGCAGCGGTCGTGTACCAACCAACGTTAATGCTAATTTTCCCTAAATAGAGGGCTCTGAGTTATCTGAAACAAATGTAGCATTTATTTACTAATAAAGGTTTCCGGAAGTGGTAGCCTTTAATACAATATTGGGGCACTGGGCAGCGTTGCTTACATGCAATATTTTCTTTTCTATAAAGGGAAGAAAAATGTTATGAAAACCGACAAAAGGCCTCGCGACTCTATTGAACTTACAGTCACTTCACAGAACGAGACAAAGGAAAACAAAAAGGCAACTGAAAAGGTATCGTTTTGTTGTTTGGTTTTATGCGTTTGTAGTTATTATTATTATTATTATTATTATTATTATTATTCAAACAAAGTAGGAAACAAAGTTAATCTTATCAGGACTGTTAACACACCTAGTGCAAGATAAAAGAGGTGAATTAATGTAGTCTGCAGTAAGTTTCATATATTTCTTAATCGACTTCTTTATGTGGTCGTTAGCCTCAAAGGCAATTCTGTGTGAGTTTTTAGTTTTGGGTCTAGAAATAAGATGTACCCATTTATGTCATAGGTATCTGTCTAAACGTAGAGATGGAACTCTGGGATGCAAAGATGAATAATTTTCACTGGAAAAACTTCTTATGGAGTAGCACATAGCACCCCCCAGACACCAGAATGACTTAGATATTTTGATATATTGATGGATGGCCTGGCACAGTTAGATTACCCAGCTCTATTAGAACAAGTCTAAAATATATTCAATCTATCAGATGTTAATGTCACCATGGAAAGGTTCACCACTCCTTTTCCTGCAGGTTGGGAGGCAGAAAACTCAAGTCTTTAAAAGCTAGCAATCTGTTCACTGTTCTGAACTTTTTAAGCAATGAAACTTTTTAAGTTCCATGACTAAACGCATGCAACTTGCCTCTAATTTAAGAGCATCTTGAATTCAGATGCATGTTGGGAGCAGAAATAAAGACTATGAATACAGGCTACACTGTGCACATGGATTAAAACAGTCTTGTTAAATATAGCCTTTCATTTATTGCATTTCATCAGCTGTGCATTCTGTTGTAACACTTGTTAGCTGATTATGTATAGCGCCTTAGTTTTTTTCCGGTATTATCAGTGGGTTTTTTTTTCCAACCCAAGCTAAATCATTGTTTTTACAGGATTGTACAGATAAAGTGCAGTCAATTTTCAGTCTACGAAGCCCAAGCAAACCTAGATCCCCTCTGAGTGAGAGTTCAAGCATGCTGATCCTTGAAGAAAATGAATCTGACACAACTAATTCTGACTTGTCAAAGTTGGGAAACGGTGAGTACCTAATGAACATTTAAAACATTGCAAATAATGTGAAATGTTGTTTTAACTATATTCTTATCTCACAGCTATTTTGCTGTTGAACCCTGTGTTACCATATGGTCAGCAGACCCACATGAACCACAGATAAATATCCTGTGCATGTGAAGTGTAGCAAGTGACCCATGGTCTTGTTATACAACAGTGGTTTTGAATGAACCTCACTTTCTTGGCTAATGCCAAATGTTTAAGATGGTTGTAAATTGCATTTTTCTATTTTATTTTTCATTTTAGACATACCTAACGAAAGCCGATGTGAGAGTTGTGAATCCAAAGAGCAGAACCCTGAAATGGCTTGTCCCAGTCGTGGAGTCAAAGAGCAAGCCACTGTTCAAGTTGAGCAAAAAGAGTCCAGGAGACTTAGTAATGCCAGATCTGCGACAGACGACAAAGTGTCAGCATCCAAACCTCAGAGTAGAAGTGGTCGCAAACATGGATCAAAGAAGTGTGTAGTAATCATTTGCACCACCATAATCTTTGATTTAGATTTTCACTAGCCTTGTACCTCACTTGTAAGTTGCTTTGGATAAAAGTGTCTGCTAAATGTAAAATAATCTCATTATATTGTCTCTTTTCAGGATGGAGAATATTGCTCAACAAAACAGGAAGGTCACAGACTATTATCCCATTAGACGGAGTAACAGAAAAACTAAAGGAGAGTTAAAGGTACTTTTTTTAAAAATTATTTTTAAACTTTAATGTGTTTTCTTTCCTTTTTCTTTCTTTTGCTTGTTTGACTAATGTTTTGTGTTGCCAACAGAATGAAGAACACAGACACATTGATGACCTGATAAAGAATGGTATTGAAGAAGGAATGCAGGTAACATTCAATGCCACTTTGAGTCCATCACCTACTGTGTGATCAATTATAAGCATTATAGATCTTTGCTTTTTGAAACATTTAATATGGCATGACAAGCAGTCCCCTTTAAATGCTTTTAAATGTTAACAGATCAAACACATACAAGGAAAAGGAAGAGGGGTCTTTGCTGTCAAGGGCTTCAAAAAGGGAGAGTTTGTTGTGGAGTACCATGGAGCCCTACTGGAACAAGCTGAGGCCAAGAAAAGAGAGGCCCAATATGCTAAGGATCCACAAACAGGCTGTTACATGTATTACTTCCAGTATCAATCTAAAACATACTGGTAAGTTCAACTGTTAGCTCTGACTTGTGATTTGCAGTCATGTGGTCTTGAAACATTCCAGTCCAGTCATTTATAATCAGACATCATTAACATGAACAGTTTAAGGAACTAAAATTATTCTAATATAGGAATCAAAATAGTAGTGTTGCAAATTAGAATTTTTTAATTTATTTTTACTTGTTTAGTTGACTTGTGGTGTTGTGACAACTTAATTTTATGTATTACAGTGTAGATGCTACAAAGGAAACAAGCCGTCTGGGAAGGCTCGTCAACCACAGTAAAACAGGCAACTGCCAGACTAAACTACATGCTATTGACGGAACCCCTCATCTGATCTTGGTAGCTTCCAGGGACATCAAACCAGAAGAGGAGCTGCTGTATGACTACGGAGATCGCAGTAAAGCCTCAATCTTGGCTCACCCTTGGCTCAAATACTAGACAGGAAATGTATCCAAAATACATTTTAGGTGAATTAGTGCTCACCACTGGGACAGATTTATGTAAAATATAACATGAGATGAGAAGTTCTTAAAATGCTTTTTCTAAATTAAGTAAAAAAAAAACTTTTAGTTTTAAATGGATGCTAAAGCTTCAACCCACAAAGTACTTTTGCAACAGTGGTTTTTATCAGCTTCTTATATATTTCTGATTGTTGTGGATGCATAGCTATAAGCTAGAAGAGTATTTCTCCTGGATAACAATGGTTTTTTTAAAGGAACTTAATTCTGACTTTCGGTTTCACAAATTTAAATTATTATTGGTGCTGTAATTTAAGGAATAAAACCCAGCTAAGTTCTTTCTCATTTTTTTTTATTTTATTTTTTTTAGTTCCTGCTGTAGCATGATTAATTGCAAGGATTGGAGAAGCATAACAATGTATATCCCCAATGATAAAGAATAGATAACATGCAACACAGGCTTTCTGTTGGTAGGTGGGTGAACACTTTCCTACATTGTACCTCATTACTGAAAAGACATTAAGGGTGGGAAACTTTATTATTTCTTCTCCTCCCCCAAAATTTTGCCTTAAGCTAGAGCTACAAAAATGTTTGGTACGTGAGAAATTGCCCATAGGACTGTTTCTATTTAACGACAAAAGCCTGAAATATATAAGGTCAAAACTGGTGAATGGGCAAATACTGCAATTGTACATTATTAATTTCTGCCACAAGTCTCAAACAGTAGTGATTAGGATTTTAAAATAAAACCCTAATATGAAACAAAGCTGTTTGCATGCTTTATGTGTATATTTTTAAAATATTACCCACCCCTCAACAACAAAACAAACGCAATTAAAATTGTATTTCAAAAGCTTTTTTCCATTACATTTTGGGGGTTGGTAGCTTTATTTGATTGTTGGTCCAACATGAAGCCTTGATATCAAGCTTATAAATAACTTATTTCTGAACTAATGCATTCAACATAATTTCCTACACTAGTTTGATAATACTTTCCAGTTTCATTTGATTTCCATAGAGCATTCCACACAACACGCAGTCAACAATACAATAGCAACTGTCACTTAAATTTAACAGGTTAAAATTAGCAGTATAAAAAGGTGCTTGTCAAGTTGACGTATACAAACTGTACAAATATTCAATATAAAAGTGGTTAACTAGTGGCAGAACTGCTGACAAATCGTGTTCGTCTTCTACATGGTCACTTCATGTGAAAGGGTTCCTATTTTCTCCTGAATGAAAACCTAAAAAAAGATCCACAGTTAGTTTCAGAAGTTTGTTCCCAGGCATGATGAGTTCAGGCTGCCCAGTGTCAATAGGCAATATTGAGCCACAGCTGTAATTACAGATGGCAGCAGCAATTTGGTAGACAAACTCCCAGTTTACAACTTCCTTTCTCTCATTCCACACTCACACAAACACTCTCAACATCAGCACGAATTCATTTGGTCACAAGTAAATCATTTGGAGACAGGCTGTAAAAACAATGTCCCTGCTAGCTCACTTCAACATCATGTGATTGCTGTAGAAATTTTCTAAAACCTTGTCATTTGAGGCAAACTGTTATATGTATGTATGCAACTATATAACATTTTTAACCGTTTGCCTCAAATGACAAGGTTCTCTCTCTCTCGCTCTCTCTCTCTCTATATATATGTATATGTATATACATATATATACATATATATGCAACTATGTAACATTTTTAACCGTATATATATTTAAATTTCTTCGTGCCTCTTTTTTGTTGATTACTACTTTATTGACTGTTCACAAAAGCAATCCAGGCCTGTTACTCACAGTTTGCTTATGGTCGTCCTCTCCTCTTTGGGATCATCTATTGTTGCCTGACTGTGCTGTGTAGCTGCTGATGTCTCCAGATCAACTTCCACCATGGCTGCTTCAGCTTGTGGTAGAATCCCACTGCAGAAAAAAGTATGTTTATGGAAACTGGTAATATGTTTTCTTGATGTGTCATACATTACCTCATTACTTTAACTAAATAATATCAATCAGTAGCTATTAATGATTGGCTAATAATTTTATTGCAAGAAATAAAACTTGGCAATAATTTGATGGACTGTTAATTTGACCTTTATGGAGCCAGAACACGAAATACACACTGATATAATTGGTTACTTTTACAGACAGAATAAAGGTATTCCTTGGTAAAAAAAAAAATAAATTACCATAGATTAGTCATATTAGGCAGATGTTCAGAGTAACGTGTACATGTGTTATTATTGCCAGCGTGTCTAAGGATAAAATTTGTAACAAAAATACAATCTCTTATTCTTATGGAATTTACAATCTTAAACACGGATTAAGAATTGCTTTTTAGACACTGCAGTTTTAACTGTATAACATTTATTTGATACATCTAAACAATATGATGCAGTATTGTACCACTGTCCTGCAATTATCCACTTTTTTCTAAGCTTATCATGTTCAGTTTTGTTGACTTTGTGTCGGAGAGTTGTTGAGTTATTGTTGTATGTAAGTTGGAGTAGACACTAGCCAAGGTGGCGTTACTAACACTCCTCTGTTCTCAAACACGGTTTAAGAAAAACCTGATTTCTGCAACTACAACAAAGAGATATAGTGTGTGATTATAAAGTGGATTACCTTTTGTACAGCTGGAGCTCTTCCTGAGCCACCATGAGCTGAGCTTTCAGGTGGTTCCTCTCCTGCAAGACCTCTTTTAGCTCCTGCATTGTGAACCGCGGTCTGTTGGGGTCTGTGAGGTCCACCACTAGCTGCTTCGGTCCAGGTGTTTGCTGTGACGGGAGACAGAAAAATCCCCCCTAAATATGCAATCAAGTTGGGCATGAACCTCAGCTATATGCTGTAACACTCACCGGGCCCTGCCCCGACGACCCTTCCTTGATGATCCTGTCCAGTTCACTCTTCAAGTTGTCTCGCTCCATTTTCAGCTCCTCCAGAGACAAATTGTACTTATTGACCAAAGTCTCGAACATCTCCAATACACGGACTATTCGGAATTGTAAGTCCGATACTTCCTCTCCGCTGCTGCTTATTTTTAACAAATCACGTCCGATTACATACGAGATGTCATAAACATCTTCAACCGTGAGCTCAAACGCGTCCTTCTCGAAAGCCAGCGCAGGCGACGAGTCTTCGGCCAACTCCATGGCGGAACGATGCGACTCCGAAAAATACCTCAATAGACTCTTGTTTCTTCAAAGGCCCCCTTGTAATTTTAAACAGCGCTTTACTTTTGTTTACCTCTGATTAAATACTTTTAGGGACATAAGGTAACAAACTTCCAGAGGAGCTGCACTTCCCCCATCACTCATCAACCAATGGCAGGACTCGCTCAAAAACAGAGGAGGGCTAAGTATCCTAGCTACAGGTGAGATCGTGTTCATCGACAAAGATCGTGTACGAGTCAAGAGAAGTCCCTCCGCACTGTCGATCCCACAGGCAGGGCGCGTCATTTTCCATCCCATACAAAGCGTGTAAGAAGAATCGGTGAGTTATGCATCTCAATTTTTTATTCGTCGCTCAATCAGAAGACATGGCAGAATCAGATGAGAAGGCACGTGATTTGTTTCGAGTTGTCTTTGTACTCGATGTCCTTTACATTTTCTACAGTAAAACTACCAAGAAAGATTCTTGATGATACAAAATAATTCAATAAATATCCAAACATTGAACATTTGAAATGAACACAACCTATATTATTATTGGATGGTGACACAATAACACAATTATAAGATAAAAAATAGAACTTTATTTTAGTCTGAACAGACATTAATTTACAGATTTTTCTTACAGTAGTAATTATTGTTGGAATAGTTTTACCAGTATCATTGTAAACCACAAAGTACCAGGCTATAATGGTGTAAGCAGACTGTAACATCCTCTTTTTAACAATTTAGAGAAAACATTTGCTCTAAGATCCTTATCTTATGCAGTCTCACCAAAACAGTAATTCATCATGAGCTAAAAAGATGTCACCTACAAATACTATAACTGCAGCAACATATCTCATCAACTTTTATGTATTTAATGGCGCCTGGACCAATTTCTTGTTATACTGGCAAGTAAATACATTATGTAGTGTAGTGTCACAATTTCTCTGTTAGGATTAAGCAAAGCAGTACAATTTATAATGTTTTGTTTCTAACAGCATACAGCTACACATGCTGCAGAATGTTTACTATTACAAATAATAAAACTGCTTTTTCATTAATAAAAACTCATATACCTACAGATGGTGACATTGTATGAAGTCGCAAAACTCTGAGAGGTCATAAATTCACATAAAATTATTCAAATATAGCCAACTTTTTAACTTTTCACCTCTTAGATTTGTTTTACCAACTTAGCTTAAATGCTACCCAAATGTATTGTAAAAGTTGACAGTCAACAACAAAGACAACAGTGTTTCATTCATCAAAGTTTCGATGTTATGAAAATTATACCGATTTAGTTTAAAATACCGAAGGAATACAGCCACTAAAGCAATTCTTGTAAACATCTCTTTTGGCAAAGTGCTGAGAGAAAGAAACAGTTGACATGGTGGGGAAAAATAAGAGCAATCACATAAGTTCTTAAATTCTAATACCAGGTTATATAAAGGAAACAAGTCTTCTGATTGGCAACAACGTAGGGTCATCTGCGATCAAACCAGCTGCCACCATTGGCATTATGGCAGTAAAGATCCTGAGGAAAAACACGAAGTATCAGAGTCATTGTTGTCAAGATTATTATGTTTTGTGACCCTCAGTGAACCCCTGTGGAAATTCTAAGATAACTCGCATAAATTGAAAAGGAGTGATATTTACTCAGTGATTCATGTTGCTCTCTCACAGAGCACTAAAGTTCTGGCCCCGTTGATAGGTACAAAGGTAAAAGCACAGTGTATGAAGTGAGCGGAATCCATGTCAAAATCGTTACTCACAAGCGTCTTATTCCTGATTCAGGTGGATCAGTGGAAGTGGCGCTGGAGGGAGGAGGTGGAGAACAAACAATGGAACTGCTGTCATCTTCAAAATCCTCACTAAGAAATATGGAAGAGGTAAAGCTTATTTTTTCATCAGAGGTTTTAAAATGTCATACTTCTGTTTTTTTTAACAAAAACCAACCTTTTGTAATATGCTAGCTCTTCCTGTAGCGTGAAAACTTGGACCTTGAGCTCATTTCTTTCCTGCAGAACATCCCGCAGCTCCTGCAGAGTGAAGCAAGGTTTGTCTGACTCCTGCTCCAGGCTGTCGGTCTCTTCCTCTTGCTCTGTACCATTTGAAGCTATCTACAAAAACACATATTCAGAATTTCTAGCTGCACAGTATAAATAGACTAATAAAGACATAGGTATTCCAGAAATTCATCAATAAGTGTTACAAAAAATTGTTTTGATAAGCAGGTCACTGTGTTGTTCACTCAAAGTGCTTGTGAAGTGCATGTGCTCCCTGATGCACATGCACTTCACAAGCACTTTGAGTTATACTGTATCAACAGCTGGCATAAGAACTCAAAAGATTTAGAAAAATTTGAAAAAATTGTCAGAGGGACATACTACGGTACTATGCACTAACTACTGTACTACAATGCAAATACTACTGTATGGGAGAGGTTAAGCATGCATTACCAGTAACATAGCTGTCGTGTTGTCATCTTTGTCACCCTTTTTCTCATTATCATTTTTCTTCGCTGATGTGGGCAATAGAGAAGGACTCCTGTCGCAATTCATCATGAAGCTAGGGTCTCCTCCACACTCCACCCACACTGAATTTGGTTTGATGCCATTCGCTGGCATTGCTCCTAGAGACTGGATTTGTGACATAACAGACACTAATAAACTTACAAGACCTAATGAAATGCAGCCAAAACAAAAATTATTAATAATTAAATCAATGGTTTACAACCTGCTGAAGATAAACCTTTTTACTTACTGTCTGTGGTGGTGCAGGGAACAGCGTCCCAGTAAGAGAGGACTTTTCTATCTCTTTGACCTCTCTCTCTAATTCCATTTCCTGGAGCTCCTTTCTCAGCCTTGAGACCTCTAGCTGCAGTGTTCCCAGTTCCTGCTGCCGTGCCTGAGCTGCAGCCTCCAACTCAGCCCTCTGTTGAATTAACACCTTCCCCTGTGCTTCCATCACTCCTATCCTGTGACGAAGGTCCTGGTTGAGCCTCATCAACCGATGCTGCTGCATCTGAAGCTATAATTGAAGTATGTGCTTTTATCACTTAACACATTTTGGTCAAGGACAGAATATTATAAATGTAATGACCTTTTAGGGCCAGTGTTTGTGATGTAATTCTCACCACCTCAATATCCTCTTTTCTTAGTGTGAGCTCATATTCTTTAGTCCGGATTTCATCTTTCTGCTTATCCACCAAGTCTTTCAGCTTCTTCATCACCTGTCTTTCATTTTCTGACATTCCTATGGGTATCATCAAAAAAGATGTGGTAACACAAGATTAACATTGCATCAGTGCAAAGTAATAAGGGGATGTGCAATACCATGTCATTAATTCTGTCAGTTATGAAACAATGCAGCATCAGAATTTTAAAAATAATAATACAAATAATTAAAATTGTATTTGAAGCTGCCTTTTAGGTCATAAAAGGTCACTAAATACAAAGATCCATTGACAGAGAACAGAGAACAATGAACAAACAGCAGAAACAGTACAATAAATTATTATATATATTTTTAATATAACTTTTATAGAGTTAATAGTTTCAGCTTATTAAGTATGAATTGCATTTATCCATTCCAATTCTAAACAGCAGTTTCCAATTGTTTTTTAAACAATTATTATGTCAGTGAATATGTTAATAATTTTATTTAAATGTACATGTTTATAAGATGTGTCTGTGTGTGTGCGTTTGTGTGTACTATGTGGCACAATCTCACATACTGTCAAATGCTGTATGTGTAACATTCTCTTTGTGCGCACTGTGGGTTGACATCCCTGTAATTGTAGCTGCAGCCATGATGCAAGTATTTTGGTCAGTATTAAAAATATTCATCTTTACCAGTTCCTGACTGTCTCTGTTCGCAGCCTCCTTTTTTATGTCAACATACAAGCATGCAGCATATACTGCACAATCTGTATGCTGGTTAATCATAAATCTGTACTAAGCACACATAAGAGCTGCACCTCAACTCTCTGCCAAGACCTAACTGATATATATTTTTCAAATTAGATTACTTTCGTTCCTTGACATCGGTGCATTACGGTTATCTATGTATTAACTTCTGGCTGGAAACTAAATGCCCTTTGGTATGATAGTCAAAATTGATACAGATTAACTCATTCACTTAATGACACAATTCACTCAGACTACTACAGTGCATCCAGAAAGTATTCACAGCACCTAACTTTTTCCACATGTACATTGCTGCATTCATCTTTCCCTTAATCCTGAGTAGTCTTCCAGTTCCTGCTGCTGAAAAAAAATCCCCACAGCATGATGCTGCCACCACGCTTTAATGTAGGGATGGTATTAGGCAGGTGGTGAGCGGTGCCTGGATTCCTCCAGACATGACTCTTGGTATTCAGGCCAAAGATTTCAATCTTTCTTTCATCAGACCAGAGAATATCGTTTCTCATGGTCTGAGAGTCCTTCACATGGGCTGTCATGTGCCTTTGACTGAGGAGTGGTTTCCATCTGCCCACTCTAAAATACAGACCTGATTGGTGGTGTGCTGCAGAGATGGTTGTTCTTCTGGAAGGTTCTCCACTCTCTACAGAGAAATGCTGGAGATCTTTCAAAGTGACCCTCAGGTTCTCTCAATCGCTCAGCTGGTGGTTCCAAACTTCTTCCGTTTACAGATGATGGAGGCTACTGTGCTCATGGGGACCTTCAATGCTGCAGAAATATTTCTATACCTTCCTCAGATCTGTGCCTCAATACATTCCTGTCTTGGAGGTCCACAGACAATTCCTTGGACTTCATGGCTTGGTTTGTGCTGTGACATGGACTGTTAGCTGTGGGTGTATGCCTTTTCAAATCATGTCCATGTCAACTGAATTTCCTAGAGGTGGACTCCTATTAAGTTGTAGAAACATCTCTAGTATGATCAGTGGAAACAGGATGCACCTTCAGAGTTCAATTCTGAGTGTCAAGGCAAAGCCAGTGAATACTTATGTACGTTTTTTTTTGTTTTTTTTTAATAAATTTGCAAAGATTTCAAGCAAACGTCTTTCACGTTGGTATTAGGGGGAATAGTTTGTATAATTTGAGGAATTTATTGAATTTGATCCATTTTGGAATAAGGCTTTAACATAAAAAATGTTAACAAAAAGTTAAGTGCTGTTAGTACTTTCTGGATTCACTGCATAATTGTCACATACACAGCTCACAGTGTGGAATTTTTTCTAACATGACATGCAAACAGGGATGCAGACTCAGCTGCCTATTGTAACTTAATTAATATTGAGACTGGATGAGAGTACCATGATTTTATTAAATGGCTGGCAAAAACACTATTTACTATTTATCAGGCTATGGCTCTGGATCTGGAGATTAGTTTTTAAATTTTGGTAGAATTCATTAGGTTAATCGAATTTATAAGTCATCCTGCTGACTTCTGGTTGAGAGCTGTTTCTGTGGACAACCCACCCTCCTGTTTCTGCACGTATTCCTCTGTGACAGTGGACTCTTTGAGAGAGCCACTCACTAGCAGCTTCTTGTTCTCGGACTGAAGCTGGGTGATGTGAGAGAGAAGATCCTGGACTTCTCCTCTCCATGTGTCCTCCACCTGCTCCAACTCCTAAACATACGACAAATAAAAGAAAAAAGAAAATCAGTGCAGAGTAACTAACTACTTGTTAACTAAATTCTCAGCAAGAACAACATTTCAAATCTCGTCGCTCTCAAAACCCAGAATCCGAATATTCCAGTTTAGAATATGTCGTATTTAAATATATTTCCACGAGAAAGCTAATGAAATGAAGATACACACGCACAGACAGAAACGTTAGCAGGAACAAACACATGCCTTCTGGTGCTTCCTCTCCTGCTTGAACCGGTCGCTCCTCTCCTGTCGCAACCTGTCCAGCTCCCTACGCAGGTCTTCGGCCTCCTGTACGGCGGCTCCACGGGTCACCAGCGCCTCCAACAGCTCCAGCACCCGCACAACTTTGGGTACTACCCCGACAAGACACTCGCACCCGAACCTGTCGATGACCCGTTCAAACTCCTGTCCGAGCACCGCCGCGATATCGTACACGTCCATGACCGTCAGCTCCGCCGCGGGTCGATCCAGCGCTGTCATAACGCATGCTTCCATATCAGTACTAGGATTTATTTACACTTACAAGTAAAATTCAACATCTCTCTCTTTATTCTGCAATTAAAGACACTTTCTAAAGAAACTATCAAGTTAAAACACGTTTACCGTAACTAGTGAGAACATAGAGAGCGTTCAGTTTGTTGACAGTTTAAATTCGTCAACGTCCGCACCAATGTGCTGCGTTCATAACTCCCATGAAAACTCGTAAATGTTCTCACCGGTAAAGATAGCTCACAGGCGTATGTTAATGTCGGCCTGAGGTTTTATTCAGTCAAGTTAGGACTAATGGAAAGTAAAGAGCAGGCAAATAATGCAAGGAGTTTAGTAGATTATAAACAAGTGTCCAATCTTTTCTTAAACTGACATATACTAGCAAGTTATGAATAATACATTGTTCGTATTATCACTGGCTGCACTTCTTATCTTTACAATCGTACTTGAAGGCAACTGCCCTCCTTCGATGTTGACTCGAACTTCTATTGCGCATGTCAGTATATTACTAGTGTTTTATTAGCTTTACTGCCTATCACTTATTTTTAAAATACCATAATATTGTACATCAAGTTCAGGCAGTCCATAATACATTCGATACAAAAATATTTATGAAAATATTACAAGCGCATTGGCATAAAAGGTGAGTCAATAAGGTAATTTTCAGTTAATTGATTTTTAGCTGCCAGTACATACTTTAACACTTAATTTGTATTCGTTTTAATTATAGCCTGTAAATAAAGTAGACTATGGTAAATTCTCCCCACTAGATATAGCCTAACCTATTCAAGATTTTTGAAAGCTGATGAAAAAAAAACATTATTCTTGAAAGTGATTTTGTGTGATTGTCAATGTATTTATTCAGTTTTAACAAATTCTAGATAAAACACTTTCATGTTCTTAGAACAGTTGAGACACTAAATGGGACATTAGAGAAAACATTTATTGTTCATTTGTTTTACCACCATAATCTTTACTAAAATATATTATTAGATCTGACTGTATAAAGACATTTTGTACAGAGGAAAGGGCAGAACATAAAAAGATGCATTTTAAACCCTGTAAGAAAAGCTCCCAGAGGTAAAGAAGACATGAAAACCTTCATATTGTACATGAACTATCTAATATTAATATTTAGCCTAAAAGAAACTATTTGATAATTAAGGACACCAACACCCAATATTTGTGTGCAAGCATTACACCTATGTAAGAAATAGGACATTCAAGAGATAAGTGTATATATAAAATGTACTTGGTGCTAGCCGCACACCCCTATACAGACTGTATGCCTTCACATGTATTATTTAATGCATTAATACAGTAAATTCAGTAGGTTCAAGGCCTCCGGGACAATCTTGTACTGTTAAGAAAGATGCTTTGCACATAAGAGGAACACTTTCCATCATAAAGGCAAACCTAGAGGTATGTAAAACAAATTTTAAAAATATGGACACACATGGCATGATTCCCCACTTTTCATTAACTGCCCACCACAACATAAATAGTATAGTGTACATCACAAAAATGTGATGGGCTCTTTAATAAATGTCCAAGATATTGTGCAAAACGTTGTGACCGAAACTATAGACATACAAATGCAAGATATGATCTTGATTGTACACTAAAAACAGCCATAGTGTTTACTCATTACATTTCTGTAATGCAGACAAAAATAACACGGCATACAGGAACTAAAACAAAGTGTTCTTTCTTGAATATATGGGTATTTTAAAAACAAAATAAGCAGAAGTCAAGGACTTAAAAAAGAAAGTCAGGCGTGGTCCTATTGGCAAAGAAAAAAAAAAAAATCACAAAAAGACGATAAAAGGAAAATGTTAAGATGCAGGATGAGGCTAAGAATTTGCAGCATGGATCTTTTTGTTCACAAAAAGTCAATCTTTCTTCTTTTCTTGTTAGTCCAACCATTCATTAGTAAAGCACTTTCCTCTTCTGCTGAGGCATTATTTAAACTGCAAGAGACAGAAGAAAAAATAACATTTAACAATTTGTTGTATATTATATTCTTATCTACAACACACAGACTTTTCTTTGCAGCCCTTACTGTAGTCTTGGGTGGGATGTTGGGTTTCTGGGCCAGTGCAGGTTTCTTCATTAGAGCAGGTTTGCTTGGTTTTGGTGACATAAAATTGGGATGAGCCTGCAAAGAAGTCTCCCCATTCCCTTCAGGGACTTCGTTTAGAGGAACTCCAGCCAACTCATAGTGCTTCTTCCTCAGCTCACCCAAACGCAGTCGTTCATTCCCTAACTGACTTTCTAACTCCAGCACTTTCACCTGAGTCATAGGAAATAGACTGGAGGTTATCTACAGTAAACACAGCTGCTTAAATAATTAAATTTATTCCACCATGTCATTTTAGCTGAATGTTGGCTAAAACAACATTTTTATTTTCTGTTTTATGAGAAACAGAAAATAAATCAGGTAATTAAAAAAAAAAAACATGGCATGTCTATCGCCTTTTCTATTGTGCTAAATTAAATTATCTTCCAATTTATATATAGAAGTTAACTCTAATGTTTACCTGTTTGCACTGCAACGTTCTTCAATCTAAACTTTGTTTTTGTGTTAAACTCATATTTTTACAAATACAATGTGACCTGTGTGTCGAGTACAAAACAACTCGACGCCACAACTCCCATCACACCTGTCTGATTATTCATGTAGGTTTTATAGGTTTAGATTTGAGACTTTAATTTATAAGATACCTTAATCACTCTTAAAAACCCCTCACAGACCCAGGCCCATGACCTACCTGTGACTCCATTTCTTCTTTTCTCAGTTTGATGAGGGACATCCCAGAGAAGTCCATTGTATCTGGACAAGAAACGTGTTTAGATGAAACTGAATTTCTTTAGGCTTTACTCGTGTTTTTGGTGATGTAGTACGCCAATCAAAGTTGACAAACCTTTTTCCTCTAGGTGCTCCTGGCCCGTCCTTGTTGAGGCCACCACATTAGCTGCCATTTCATTCACTTGGCGAGAAGCCTGCTGAAGAACTGACAGCTTCTTACTGTTCCGGTCTGCTTTAACCTGAGCAAATAAGAGAGCTCTTGAGTGAGATCAGATCACACACATTAGATACTAAATTAATAAAAGTCACAGAAAGCAATAAAACATTCAATGTGCTACTTAAGTGTGTAGGAAAAGATATAAATCGAAAGAGTTAAATTAGCAAAACCACCTGTTGCATAATTAAATGTAATCTCCTAATTTATTCTCTCCACTCAGAAACATTTTCAATAGTGCTCCCTATTTAGGAGTGTAGCCTCTGATGTTGACACAATACTAAAACACAATGTGCTTCTCCAGCAATAACAACACATCTCCAGGGTGTTTACTGTTATTTCTTGTTTTTTAAAAAACTGGATATTTACCTTCGAGGCAGCCACCAGCTGAGCTGTGCTAGCAGCAATTTCATGAGAGCAGACAATCAGCTCCTCATATTTGCCGGTGTGCAGCACCACTTTATCAGCAGACTCTCTTGTAGGATAGCAGGGAAAGATAATAATAGTTAATTGCTGTATTAGTACTTATAGAAATGTAATCTTCACAAGGTCAGAGGGGTTAATGTCCAGTGTGAGAACTTACACCATCTCAGTGGCTCCCCATCCCACAGCCTTAGCGGCAGAGATGAGTCCCTCTGTCCAGCGAGAGTTTCTGGCATAGAACTCCTTGATGCTAGCTGCGCCCTTAACAAGCAAAACATGGTGCTTTTAGGTAGTTTTCTGAATGAAACAGACCAGCTTGCTCTGTGTTCAGAAACTAAAGCTGTTGGATTCAAAATTAGAACAGTGTGACTCACCCTCTCACCCTCCACAATCTCCTTTTGCAAGTCTGTAGATGCTATAACCAGCATGCGGATGGCCTACAGGAGAGTGGGTGGTAAATGGAGAGATTAGGACCATAAAATCCCACATTCTTATAATAATTAATAATAATTAAAAGAGTCTATACGTAGGTTAGTCTATGATGAACAGAATATATCTGAGCTGACATCAAAGCACATACCTTCATCAGGTCTGTGCAGCTGTTGAGGATTCTGTAGGAGTGAAATGAAGAGATAAAACAACACTGATACTGTTATTTACAAGTTGTGACTTTCTTTTTTCAAAGTTGTAACACACCGTTAAAAATGAAAAGAAAAGGGTAAAAGAAAAGATAACACCACAAAACCAGCTGATGCATTTTCATAATGTGTCCTGTAATTCAAAAATAAAGCACATTGGTCGGACACTTTAAAAGAATCTGGAAGGTTAATAAACTCCTAGACCCCCAGTGTGTTTTTTTTAATGAAAAGAACCCAAAACCGAACAAACCTTTCATTGACCTCCAGTTTAATTCCTGTTGTGTCCTTTCGTGCTTGATTCATCATTTCCTGAATTTATAAAAATAAAGAGATATTTATTAGTTACACTGTACAAAATTAGAGTTTTGTTCCTTACAGACATTAGGGTAATACATCTTAAAGCAATATTTGACACTATTTACATCAATCCTGCGGACTGCCTCTTCAATAGCTGCTGATGTTGAAGCCATTTCTTTATCGACCAGATCTCCAAGCTCATCCTGACGAATGTCCATGCCTTTTGGCCGCAGCTCCTTGATACAACAAATGTGGAAATGATCAGTCATGATACAAAATAAATAAAATAAAATAAAAGTGACATAATAAGCTTAAGGACTCAAAATATCACAGGTGAACCCAAAAGCCTGGGTGATGATTTTTCTGATTAAGAATATAACTTGATTACTACGTCTTCTGCAATGCAACTGCAATGTGTTCCTGAAAAAAAAGCTGGTTAAAAACTGGCACAATTACCTGTATCTTTATCCAAATAATAAAAATAATAATATATCAATTTAAAATTCTATTACTATAATACAAAATCCAGATACTTCGTAAGAACACTGCAATAAGAACAATGTAAGAGTACATTAGGAATTTTTCTTTTTGTAGAGGAAAGTTAAATAGTAGAATCTAATCCAAAATCCAGTGACATGATGCAGCAGCAACCAAAGTACTGCAGAGTGTATATGTGACAGAACAGTGTATTCATCAGCAGAACATTTGTATACATGTGTATCTTATACTGTAAACCAGGGGCTCTCTCTCTGGTCTTAAAATGAACACAGAAATGTGTTTAATCTCACCTGGCCCAAATGCACGATCTTTTGAATGATTATACGAATAGAGGCTGGGTCTGCCTTCTGAAGGGTGGCCTTCGACTTTAGGTCAGTCAAGTACTGAATACTCTGAGTGGCACAGCTTCGGCAGTTCTCCGTCAGTCCTGCAGAGTGTAACAGAACAGAGGTCAACCATCAGGAATACATTTCCTTTATACACTTAGTGTCATAACCCACTGTTGTAATGCTGTTTTAGCTGAGTTGAATTATAAACTTGAAATGTGGATTCACTAGTGGATGTATTATCTGGTTAACACTCAAAAATTAATTACAAGTAATAGCAATAATGCCAAGAGAATATTCTAATTTATTACTTACTGTCCGCAAGGTCAGTGGGTGCCATGTGTGCAGTAGCACTGCCATTAACAATTGTATCTGCAGCCAAGTGGGAGAACTGGGTCAGAGCCCTCAGCAGCCCTCCAGCATCTGGTTACATGAGTAAGAGAGCAGTGAACAACATTAACAGACGTAACGAACCAGCCACACAGTTTCATAAGGTTAACAGGACCCAGTCAACTCATAAGTAGAGAAAACATACCCCTCATGTTACTCAGGTAATCTGCATGGCCCTTTTTAACTTTGTCAATGGAGTCCAGTGCAGCCTCTGCCCGACTTATGAGATAATCTGTGTTTTGAGTACAGACAGAAGATTCAAGAAAACAACGTTTGTTAAAGCGTAATGGTTTTGGACCTAATTATCTCTTTCGAGTTGTCGTAATAGTATAGTGGTCTGACCTGGAGAGCTAGTGCAACGTATATGAAGGGGATCATCCAGCTTGGCAGCAGCATCTTGGATGATTTTCTCTGCTTCTGTGACAGTACCCAGCAGCAGAGCAAACTGCTCCTCCAGAAGCTTCTGCTTCAATTGCTCCTCCTGTCTCACCTACAGATATACACACACGCACACACACGTATGTAATATGTTTGTTACATATGTAACATTTTGCTGACAAACACCCATGACATACATTAACTAGATTTTTTTTCAGAACATATCATACAACCTGTCAGTAAGACATGCAATCTGATCTTATATCTCATACCCACTTCAACCAGGGTTAGAGTTCCATGTTACATCAACAACAAGATTTACTTTTCCTTACAACATTGGCCAAATGAAGCATGGTTTAATCCTTTGGGTGCAGTGAGAACATTAGCAGGTACCGAGCTGGGAAACCAGGTACTCTGCATTAAGTTTTTTTAAATTTTAAAATGGTTTAACATTAAATATTTACACATTCAAAAGGTTCATGTGCATACAGAACATTTTAAACTGGTCATGCACACATTCATTTTAAACTCTCTTATTTGATGCTGACCACATTTATATGGGGCAATATTTAGACTGTTCTCGGTTAATGTGCCAAACAGTCTGATTAATCGGTAAAGTCACTCCACACTGGACAACAATAGTGCTTTATCTCAAGTGCTCTCCAGAACCTCAATCTGTCATGCTTTTATGGTGTGGTGGGTATTTGGGTATAATAAGCAAATCTGTGTTTCAACTCTTTCCCTTTATAGGGATTCATTTTGGCAGAGTCAGATGGTAGAACATGTTTCAGCAGCTCTGATGAATTTGTCACAGCGTGCTCTAAAATGCCTTAAAAAACTCTGAGTAACAATGTAAATATATCCACTGTTATAAATATGCACATTCACTCTTGCTGTGATCCCAGTAAAAGAATATTTTTGTAGTGTATAGTAGTCTCTGAAAATTCTGCTGAACACAGGATAATTTAGAGCAGAGTGCAGATCAGTCTACTGCTCACACTGCTGAGCTGGGCTCTACTCTACTAACTGACCTTCTCTCGCAGTTTGCCCTGCAGCTCTTCCAGCTCCCTGCTGTTTCTGTCGCACTCCTGCTGAAGTGACGACTGTTGCACCTGTGCAGCCTGCCGCAGAGACGTCAGCTCCCCCTCCTTCTCACTCACAGATCGCATCAGACGCTCCTTCTCTGCCTGCAGAGCTGTCATTGAGCTGTTCATTTTTTCTGAGGTCTGGCAAAAAGAGACAGCAAAGAAGCCAGAAGCGGCAGATAGCTGTTAATGTCAGAAGGAAAGTTCATCTAGAAATGTTTGCTGGCCCTCAAGCCTCCAAATAAACTGACAATAACTCTGAACTTATTGGGTTGTTGTTGCATCGTGTCACTACAGGTGCACACTCACCATCTCGCTGCTCTGCAGAGTTGCCTTGATCCGCACCACTTCTGCCATCTTCTCCTCCAGCTCTCTCTTCAGCTTCTCAACCTCAAACTTCTGCTCTTCCAGCTACAGCAACAACACAATAAGATTGATTATATTATCTACACTCGACATGCATGTTTTTAATACACAATACACCACCAACCTTCATGTCAGCATCCTGTTTTATCCTATCAATCTCAAATGACAGCTCCTGTTTGGTCCTCTCCACTTCTTCCTGGGTCTGCTGGGTTGCTGACAGCATCCTCACTGTGTCTGCACTCTGTCAGCAGATTCATGCATTTAGTGTTAACGCACACGGTGAGGTGCTGACATGTCATTTAAAACAATTATCTTTGGACTGTTCTGCAGTCTGTCTGTACCTTCCTTAGTAGTTCAGCATGGCTGGACACCAGCTCTGTGTGCTTCTCCTTGAGCTTATTGTACCGTTGCTCAGTGGCCTGTGCTTTTTCTGCAAAGATAAGACAGATGTCAGTATGATCCTATTGACTTGTGCACAATAGCATTGTATCTCCAAGTTTAAATGAGTGTTAATTGTGCTTCTTACTCTCTGCCTCAATGAAGGTGGTTTGTAAGCTCTGATGTTCTGCATTTCGGCGACGAGTTGCCTCCAGCTCCATACGCAACTGCTCATTTTCCACAAGAGCGCGCTGTTTTTGTGCACGCTGTTCCTCTAGCTCTGCCTCCAAACTGTTAATTTGGGACTTCAGCTGTGTTATGTAGCGCTGAGCCTTTGGGAGAAGAAAAAAGGAGATGTGCAAATTAGAAGAAAATCTGTAATTTCAAATGTGGTTTGTTCAATATTCAACATAAGGATCTAAAAATGTTCATTCCAAAAGATGCATTCATTTTTTTTTTACATATCAGCTATTTAGCAATGAAATCTGAATTTTTCAGTGTTTTTTTTCACATCTGCTTTTTTAATAATAGTAACATGCAAGCAGAGAGAGGACAGCTTTTATGCAACAATAAATAAAAAAATAATAGATTTAAGGGGAGACAAAATCTCAACTGAAAAAAACATCACCTCTTATTCAAGTGCTACTTGCCAAATTCCACATAGCAGGAAAAGTATTTGCATCTGCCCAGAACATGACTCAGATTATTTTGTACATAGATAACAATTCCTTCTGGTACACACAGATGCACAAAACTGAACTGAACTGTCAAAACCCAAGCAAGAAGGTTATTCAGTCCCAACTCTCCTAACCTCTGCTTTGACTCTCTCCAGCTCTGCTCTCAACAACTCCAGCTCTCGCTTTAGGCTCTCGATTTGGACATCCCTGTTGAAAGACAGAAAACCCACAGTCACATGTGTTGGCACAGATAAATGCAGTATCCTACATTTTTTAAACCATCTGAGGTTAGAGTAAAATAAATAAATCACTCTGGCTCACCTGTCATCAAAACCTCCATTTGGAGGTCCAAAAGTCCGATCAAATATGTCAGGTTCCTATTCATAAAATGAATGAATTAACAAACATCTACTGAACTACACTAACATTGCACACACATGTCGGTGCATCTGTGACTGTTGTCTCATACCGGTGGTTGTGTCTGTAAGCTGGATGTTGAAACACTGCTGACCTCGATGAGCGGCTCAGGCTCATCGTCATCATCTGGCTCTGGCTCATCCTGATCTGGAATGACCACCACAGGCTTCACGTGTTTGGCCAGTGAGGCAGCATGTAAGAAGTTAGGTGGGGACTGTGAAGAAAAAGATCAAACAAATAGCTATAGGTTAAACCTGTATTTATCGTTTTCAGGTAAAATTAAAATTAGAAAAGCTCCAAGGAGAAATTCAATAATGCACAGCTATGTATATATAATAATATGCCAATTTAGTATCTAATACTGCCAGGTTTAGGTTGATTGTAAAGTCTTTGACATTGAAGATGGAGGATTTGACTCAGCAGTCATTCCACCTCAGTCTTTCCCTCTTACATTTACATTTAGTCATTTAGCAGACGCTTTTATCCAAAGCGACTTACAAGTTAGGTACAAGGCAAGCAAAAATCTAAGTCAAGGAGAAAACATCAAAGCAAAGTCCTATCAGAAAAGGGTTCACAGTTCACAAGATGCAAGTGCGAGAAAGAGCAGAAATAATTTTTTTTTTTTAATAAAGAGATTTAAGTGCATAGGAAGATGCGGAAGAGTTCTGTTTTCAGCAGTTTTTTGAATACTGGGAGAGTTAGCTGAGCGTGCAGAGTTTGGTAGCTTGTTCCACCATCGTGGGATCATCACATTCTTTCCCGACCATATAGAGTCAGACTCTTACATCAGGCAGCCTGGGGATCTGGATCAGTCTCTTGAAGTACATCATGTCTCTGGCTTTATTGAAGAAAGTCTTAAGGCTGTGGAACAAAGAAAAGCAAGTTTAACTTACAAAACACATGAAACATGAGGTAAAATGCAGAGACTTTGTAATCTGTGATAATTATTAACATATAAATTTAACACATTCTTTCCCAACCATATAGAGTCAGACTCCAACACTGACTGCAACACCAACTGAAGGGAAGCAGTGATGGGCACATTATCTGCACTGTTTCACAGTGAACTAAGACAAGATTATGTTGCTGACTTCCTTTAGTAAAATAAATTCCCCTTTGATGTGGTAACTTTTGTTCAGCATTAGCCTGAGGCTTTGAACAACCCACCTGTGGAACTGGTCATGAAAACGATCACGGTGTCCTTGTAAGGTGTCAGCAGGGAGGCCTAAAATCCATAACACAATCCATATTTATTATTACTAGGCAATACACTTTATTGGCCAGTATTATTATTTCAAGAAGAACAACATTCTCCTCTACAACAGTTGCTCTTACAGGCATGCAGCTTGAAAAGCAACTTGACAGTGAAATGGTAGAGATGACTACAGTCCTGGATAACTTGGATAAGTGGAGCCAGGCGACACTGTCCTGATGTTAGAGTGGAGATAGCGATGGATGTGTTGAGCTGCCGCATCACTGGGAGAGAAATCAGAGATATGAGTATATTAGTATCTATGGTCCCATCCTTCAACCTTTTTGGTCAGTTACTTTTTCTAAAATAAAACACTTTCATTTCAGTTCTGCGCTGAAGGAGCAGCACCATTTTCAAACGTGCCTCTAGATGCTGCCTATACATAGGTGGTGCATAGATGTGCTGTGCTTTAATCCATCCTGTAAATCAGTTCTAAAACATTTGCTTAGATTGCGACAGCACATTCTATTACAACTAGAGTATAATCACACATTGGTCACAGTACAGCTGCAAAATTTGTTTATGGTGCTGAGACACAATCCTGGGTCTCCACCCAGCAGGCCTGGGAGGAGCATAACGTTACAGATAAACTGGAGGAAATCAACTAAATGACTTCTAATTGCAGGAATTTCCTCAACCGTTCATGGTCATGCCAAAACAAGAGAACAGGAGTTAAAATTAGACCAATTGAAATCACGTTTTAAATAAACTGAATCACGTGCTATTGAAACAGGGAGGCCCTGAGTTGCTTTCAATGACCTTTTCTTGATATGCTCTTAGATTTTGTAAATAAATAGATAATGTTAGCAGGCTGCAGTCTGGCCCTGCCACCTTTCTCTTCCATGAAAGTGTAGGTTGAAGAGGAAAGGTGGGAGGAGTCCTTTTTATTTTCACCTGTCTCTGCCACCCTCAGCTCTGCATCCATGTAATCAAACACCTCCACTGTGAGCTGGAACCTGCAGGAGAGAAGTTGATACCTTTGTTAAAGAGAAAAGAAGCCCCACTCAGAACAATGCTGATGTGACCCTGTGAACTAAAATGAACAGCAGGACTTCTCTGTTTATTTTATGTAGAATGTTTGAGCAGCGCCAGCAGTGTGTATGATTGGTGAAGATTGGAATTTAACAACAGACATTGAAAAGGTTACTTTTTGCAATACTTAAACTTACACATTATTAATGTCTGTTCCTGCAGTGTGCTCCAGGACTTCATCTGTGACCTCTAGGCTTGGTGGGATTTCTGAATGCTGCGTGAATGTACATTTTTGGTGTATTAGTGCCAGTTCCCACTCACAGTGTTAATACCAAACATTTTGCTGGATCATCCGTAACATGCATTTAGGTGACATGACATAGGATCGCCTTACCTTCACGTGAAACTCCATTTTTGTGCATAACAACTTGGTATACAGAGCCACCAGCTGTCCATATCTGTCATGGAGGTTCCCCTGAAAACCGCAGGAGCATACAAACAAGTAGTAAGCATGCAATACTAAAACATCAATAAAAAATATCTTGTCAAAGTGAAGCATATGTTTACATCAATACTTACCCATAGTTTCCCAATTTCAACTAGAGAGCTGTGATGTCTCATGCAGTCTTGCAGAACCTATAAAAAAATGAAAGTTTCAGTGAGGAAATTTTTAAAAGCTGTTTACACTCACTCCCACTGAATGTGACTAAGTCAAATGAATGGATATCCTATTAAACTTACATTCACTTGTGTGTTGAATACATATTTACTATTTTGTTTTCCACTGTTTTATTTTAAAAAAATAATAAAAACACTGCTTCATTCATCACTTCCAAACTACTAAAGCTGAGAGGCCTAGGTTAAATTAATTAATGTGAATTTTTTGCCATTAGGAAAAAACCCTAACGTACAGATTAAAATCATCTTAAAATGTGTGGTCGTACGAAGAGGTTTTAAATCATTCACAAACTGTGAGTCTCCTCCTTGTGATGTTATAGTTAGAGGTGGTAACAAGATGGCTTACATTTTTGTGCCCGTCTCGAAGGACTTTGTGCAGTACGTGGCAGAACTTCCAGCTGAGGATGGAGCTGCTGGCCAGAGGGAAGCCTAGAGCGTATGACCAGAAGGTGTAGGCTCCCTTCTCCCTGTGAGTGCCCAGGATGATTCCTATTGTTGTTGTTCTTATTAAGGAACCACAGGACAATGGGCTATTCTACACACGACATGTCATTTCCTATGCTGTTTAACAAGTCAAACTTTATTGAAAACGAACACTGATGTTTCCATGACATAAAAAACAGAACACCCATTTAAAGTATAAAATCTAAGACAATTTATTAAAGTGTTATCTAGGTGTATACTTTTTTTGTATACTAAAACTTATAAATCTGTAAAATTGTTTGTTTACATCACAGTTTTGTGATTAGAGTTTACACTTTTAAATATTCACCATTACAATTCCACTCTACTATTCAAACAGGAAACCTATCAAATAAAAGAAAAAACAAAAAAACTCTTTCCCAAAATGCTGCTTCATGATAATGTTAGTGAAAGTCAAAGTATGAGATGTGTCTGGACTGAGACCTTAGTTGTAATTTTAAACTTCTTACAGGTAGTGATGTAGCTAATACTTACAGGTCAAAACAAAACAAATTTTCACTGATCATAGATGGGAATAATTTGTTAAAAGGATACGTCGGGCATGTTTTTCCTTCACAGGAGTTTCAGCAGAGTTGATGGCTTTGCTGATGCTGCTCAGCTGGGAGGAAAGAATAGAAGCTAATCTTAGAGAGTGTACAATTTGTTTCTACACTGTCAAAATCATCAGCGGTAGAGCTCCCAATAGACATATCAAACAAAACTCTAGATCATGAGAAGATAAAAGCCAGAAGTCAAGGAAATGGCTTCAGGCTGCACTGAAATGAATCAGAGAAACAATGACTGCATTGTGCACACACTCATCTGATGGTAGGTTGCTTTTTATTTTTTAACCAAAAACTGTTAATCAGCACAAACGCAAAGAGTCATTACTTTTTGTGTGAGATCATAAGCTGTAAATATGCACATTGATTACAAAAATAATTTGTATTCCTATTGTTTCTTCACAAATGCTATATCACTAAGATCTTAATACAGTAATTTATCAACACAGTTTTTTCAATGTCCACTGTGGTGCTTCTAAACTATTTTTATGTCACGTGTGTGCAATAAAAAAGTGAATGTATGTGACATTTAGCTTAATGTTTTATTATCCATTAGATTTCCGTACAAAGACAACAAACCCTGAAATGAAAGTTAACATCCATAATTATGTTGCTGATTATGAGCAACATAATCACCAGCTCCACAAGAGTCATGAGTCATTCTCCAACCTGTCTAGCAGGTAAAACCAGTGTCGCAGAAAAGGAGCAGGAAGCAGGAGAGACTGAGAAAGACACAGACAGACTGGATCTCTGTGTCTCCCTTGACATTCACCTACTTCAGTCAACAAGACATCACGGCCTCTAAACAAGAATAAATCTGCTTAGTATAGTCATATTACACAACAGTACTCTTCTTGTCAGGATCATCCCTCTATTGAGCAAATAAAATTATGTTTTACAGCCTGCATAAGAAATCTCTCAAATGCTGGTCTACCTCTTTGACTGCCCTGCTGAAATGCTCTTGAATACAGTTTAGGGGTATTTGCTTTATTTGTGACCCCACAGTTTGTTTGTTGTTTTTTTTTTTTTTTTACCAACAACTGCAATCTGCTTATAAATGTATTCTTCATAAATCCATCTTTAAATTAAATTTTATTAATTATTTCCATGGCCAGTTCAGATAATTGAAAAAAAATATTTTTTTAAAACACCTAAAAGGACAAGTGGGTCAGTGGTAAAACATTGGGTTGGGATGCAGAAGTCCGTGGGCTCGAAATCCATCCCCCCCATGTGCCTCTACAGCTACACACTGAACCATTCATTTCTACCTTGTCTGCAGCCCCCCCAAAACAACATTTCTGAGATTTCCTGTATCCTCTATCATTTTTGATGGAGACCCCTAATTTCTCATTTTAGTTTGAAAACAAGATTGTAAAAAGATTAAATTTTTCCACTTTTTCTGCATACTGCAATACACATGGAACAAAACATTAACAAGATGTAGACAAAATCTAATGCATGCCAATGACAAAGAAGGTTTTAGAAAGATGGCATGTTTGAGGAACATGGAATTCATGGAGACCAATCCATCAAGACCTTTGCAATAAGTAAACATTTTGATTGAGGGCAAATGTGTGTTGTTCAGCTACTCAAATTCCATATATATAAAAAAACCAACAACAACAACAAAAAAAACCCCAGAAAGGTGTTAATGTCTCCATCTTCCAGTTTTTTTAATTCAATGGTCCTAATAAAACTCATACTGCACTTAATTGCACAGCAAAGGAATGTGTAACATTTTTGCTTGATAAAAATCACATGCTTGACCATTGACCACATGCTGCCTTTTTGGGTCCTACAACAGAGATTTGAATCTTAAATATATAGCCATTGCGTAATGACCAAAGCTGCAGCTAGATAGCACAATTCCTTTGAGCTACTGTAAAACCACCCATAGCCAAATCAGACTTCAAAACTGTGTGGTGCGACCTGCCTTGACCCACAGTTGAGTGCTATGCTTTGTAATTGTGTTAAAAAAATTTGACTTGGTCAGAGAATAAATTCAATAAGCAGACCATTTCCAGTCCTGTGTCCCCTCTAAGGTGCTACAATTAAACAGACCTGCTAGTTTTTTTTATAGCCCAAAACAAACACACGCTATAGTTTACTGAAAAGGGTGGCAATTTGGAAAAATATTAAAATCACATATTTGTTATCCTGAAACGCTTATTTGTGATTTTGTAATATATGGGAACATGTGGTAATATTGGAAAACCTGTCACAAATCAGAAAACATGTAAAACAAAAATGTGGACTTGGTTGTTACATGCCGTGTGTCCATTTATCACACAAAGAGGTTTGAAGTATCTGTATGATGCTAGAAAACCAGCTTCTCCATCACTGCATTACATAAGAGACTACATTCAACAATGTTCAAGCAGCATGCAATCAACAACACCGTCAGTCCTCATATTAAAGCCTTTCACTAAATCACAGTTATTCCTAAATGATCTTCCTCCATAAAAATGAATATCTAATCATATTATGTAGGAGTTGCACATTCCAAATGAATGAAAGCATTAGACACTGGTTCATTGGTCTTACCCTCAACCATAAACTAAGAAAACATTTTTTTCTTTAAACATAATCGCATATCAGTGTCAGTGACTCCTAAACCTGCAAAAACAAAAAAAGTCTCTTTTATAGCCTCTCTCTTGACATAAGAAACCTGTCAATCTACACACACACACACACACACACACACACACACACACACACACACACACACACACACCAGAACATATGCAACAAAGTACAGAGTGGCTACTGTGAATGAAAACTGGCCTTCAGAGTGAGAGAGGGGTCTACTGGTTAATAGGAGAGTCCCCCCGCCTGCTTCTGACGCAAATTAACTGCTAGTCCACGCATTTACACAGGGCAAGTGCACTGGGCTAGCATGGAGGCCTGTGTGACAATGAGGCGCTTGTTAAGGGAAGAAAGCCGACAGCTGGGGTAGAAGATTGAGTTGGATGGGGGCCGCGCTCTGGTACACAGAGCCTGGCACAGAGGATTCAACAGATGGCCGCTGAGCAGCAAGTCTGCAGGGAGACTCTCGTGGTACATTCAGAATGGCTGTCAGTCACACAGCAGCAAGAAAGCGATGAAAGAGACAGAAAGGAGAGGGACACTGAAAACGGGACAAGCAGTAGACGGTGACCAAATGCCAGGTAGAGATTATCATCAAACTAAGTGCACTATCCCTGCACTGCATTTGTTTAAGCAGCATCTGACCGCAGTGTCACGTCTCGGAGAATCCCATCTACATTTCCTTACATGACCTTGCTCAAGGCCACTGGCTGCACGGGGATCAAACTAGCAACCCCTAAAATACTGGTAACACTACTAATATTCCTTTTGTCTGTGAAGCATCACAGATTTTAATTGCGTTCGTTCTCTGCTCAACGTGACCTTCAGAATTTCTTAGAGATCAAGGTGACACCTTCAAAACCCAGCTGTATTCAAGTTATTTTTACTGTGACACAAAGGAAAAGTAGCTTTTCCTGCAAACTTAACTAACAATATTTTACTTTAAAGTTTTTTTTTGTGTACAATAAAAAAAACGTTCCTGGTAAAGCTCTGTGCTTGCACACAATACTCCCTATCTCTACAAAAGGTCTCACTATCAAACCCACACACATTGCACACCAACACATTCTAAGACCATTTCCTTAATGCCATGTCCAAAGCTACGTCCGGTAAAATCCAAACTATTTACTAACAGAGCAATTTGGCCTGAGAGCTCCACACCCCTAGACATTTTTAAATGCCCAGCAACTCTGTGCTGCGGTCTCGTTCAAGCGTCAGTAAATCCTCTGAACGACAGAGAGGAGAAGTGAGAGGGAGGGAAAGCCTGGCCTAATCCCTGAGGCCTGCCATAAGGTATGTTGCCAGCTAGCATTACTGTAGACAGCACACATACTTTGCTGAATTATTACCCCAAACCACGAGGGGTTTCCACCTACCTTGTCATCTTTGCTTTTCAGCAGTGCGTCCATGTGCTTGGACATCCTGGTTGGAGTGTTAAAGAAGTCAAGTCATCAATGCTTCACCTGAGCTGCTTCTCACTGGACATAACACCCTGAGGCAAGAGCATTTATTGCAGGTCCTTATCAGCTTAATTCAACAGACTGCTGCTGGGGATCTGGCTAACAAGGTCACACACAGTAGACTGTATGTGCCAACTAGGGTTTCCTCTGTTTTTGTTGTTGCGTATTGTAAGGTTAATTGGATTAGGAGGTATACGTATAGGAGTACGGATGCTGTCATTAGTGACTTCATATGGCTTTGATGATTGCCTTTATGGTTTGAGAAACAGGTACTCTTTAGCCATACTTTTGTTTGATGAAACTGTTTGTGAATGTGTTTGTGAGATTACTGTTCATAAACTTGTGTGTACAATTAGTCTGTTATCGGTTAGGTTGTGAAACAAATACAATAAATGTGCATTGTTCATCACACAACGATCTCCCTGGAGTGAAGTAGTTCTACTTGAAGTACACGGACTAACACACAACTCACACCTTTCAGCTAAGGTTAGCATGCCGCACACATAACACTACCAATGGTAATTCACCTGACCAGTGCACTAACCAGTAAAACATGTGAAAACAAATCCACAATGGCAATTTCAGAGAACACAGAGACTAACAACAAATGCTCAATGTAATTGAATCAATTACACTTTTACAACTCAGATTAAAAGGCTTTGCAAGGTTAATTTAATATTGTAATAACTTTTTATTGTGCTGCTCTTCTGCTCTCTTGCTTCTTTGTCCCTTTTCTGACAAAACTAGCTCTCCCACAACCACACAGGCAATAAACTTTACACAAACCACACTGAATGTATTGCCCTCTTCTAAACTCCCACATAACGCATATCAGGTTGTGACTCATATTTATATCTAATTAAATTTATAGATACTGCCTCTAATAAAATATTTAACAGATTATTATTCTTTTACAGCCCTTTTCTTGGCCAGTTTGCTGAGCTACAGTAGCTGAGTAGTTCATGATTCACATGATGTTCATAGTGATGAGTAGCTGTTTAATATAATTTACAATAAGCCTAAACATTGTGTTTTAACCTGTAACATATATAAAATAGCTTTCTTTATAAATATTAGAGTGCTTTGTTGTGAGTGAAAATATGAGGATACTGGAGACAGTTTGAGCACGACTAAAAAAACAATGCATCAGCATCACATATGCATTTTCGATTGTAATAATGCTGCTAATATCTGACTGAAAAAAGTCTTAATATAAGAATTTAGTCCAGTTTAGAGCAGAAAAAAAACACAGAACTGCTCAGGTGAAGCTCCAATGTAAATTTCATTTTTCTTTGATGAAAAACACAAGACCTCACTACAAAAACAAAGGGGCAGTCTTTTTTGTGTGAAACTATTATAACTAAAGTGTTTAACCTCTGGTTACTTACTTACCCCTTCCCTCTCTCATGGGTGCTCACTCAGGCAACAGGAATAAGTGAAAGCAAACACTATACACACACGCGCACACACACACACACACACACACACACACACAGGAAGCTGTGTGAGAAATTTCACCTTGGTACCGAGGTCAACATAAAGAGGACAGAATGCAGGAGAGAGTGGAAGAGTGCAGCGAGTGCAGGAGAGGAGTTTTAGCCATGGATGAATCAGCAGAACTCACAAACCCTGTGACAAGAGAAACACTAATCCAGTAGGGAAACATACAGCCCCCGCTTCTTCATAATGTGCCTTTATAACGTAACAGGTTAAACCAAGAAATTTATTTGGTGAAGAGGGACATAGTATTCCATGGTAAACCGTTACACCTTAGTGTGAATATACACTCTGTAACTAAATCTGATCATTCACTACAATGTACTGAAATCCAAATGTTTGTGATAAACAGGTTGTACAAAGAAAGTTTTACACATCAGCCAATCAGGGTTGAAGATTCGTCTTCCTTCTGCCTGTTCTATTTGCATGCTTCCTAGTGGACACATTCAGCTGAGCCTCTCCTATCTACCCCCTATCTGTCAGCCAGTTAACACAAAACATCTGTTGCTAATCATTTACACTATATTCTGCCTGTGCCATTCATTTCAAACGGTTTGACACTTGCCCTTAGCACACAATGTAGCTTGCTGAACATCTGATGCACACATTAAATTATTAAACAGCAATACAGCAGTAGAACTAGCAAGACAGCAATGACTGAAACATGGTAGTTGTTGTATTGTTTTTGTTCAATTTCGTGTGAACTCGGGCCAACAAACATGCTGTAGGGAGTGGACTGGCTAAAACACAAGCTATAGCCTTCTGATTATATTACAATAACACATAAAATTAATAATGTTGTTATTCTGTGATAAAAAAAGGGGCACAGGAGATAAATAGGCAGGGTTCAAGCAACTCAGCTCCACCTTTCTATAAATAAAACATTGACAAAGGAAAGTACACCTGGTGAAAAAAGAGCTCAGCCCATTCTTGATAAGACCATACTGAAAGTGCAGTAAGTCTGAACACCCAGGCAGCTGCTCAACATTGTGTTTAGTTACAGGAACCAGTTCGAGTCTCAGGTTTTCCGGCCAGACTGGGGTGAAGGATTTAACTGGTGGTTTGCCTTTTAGAGATTTAGGCACAGAATCAGCATTACTGTCTGTGTAACCTTATCTTACTGACGATCACGGTTTACTTAGCATTGGACTAGCAGTAAAGTAGTGACCAGAAGCCACACGCCACCTGCTCTTGTATGAACAATACAAGACAATTCAACGCAAGTTCAAAACAAGCTGAATCAGATTTCGCAGTTATCTTCATGGGAAACGTCTAAAGCTCTTTTTCAGGTTTTGAAAGAAGATAATCTGACAAGAAAACAGTTAAAATAAAAAAGACTTGCCTGTTGGGGGTGGGGGAAGCGAAAGGTGGACAAACAGGAAGGACTAGATCAACATGATATGAATGAACAGATTTCTGACAGGAATGAATGGTGTGTCTGTGCAGAGTACTGTAGAGTGTAGACGATAGGAACTCAAAATGAGTAAATGCTGTTCACCGAGCAAACACAAACTCACTGAATAAATAATGAGACATGTCCTCGTTTTTATTTCTCTGCAATGCAACACCGTCTATTGCTTATTAAAGTAAAAGTTGCAGTGTTTACCGGACAATCGTAGGTACTGTTAGACTGGGTACAACCTACACATTTCAGCCATCAAACCTTCAACATCTTGGTTGGATTTAACTGACATTTTTAAGAAAGCGCGCAAATGAAGAAGCACACAGGAAACCGCCACGGTAACATTTAACTAAGCATTTAGCGCGCGCGCGCGCGCGCGCACACACACACACACACACACACACACACACACACAGGTCTTCAGTGAGCCTGTAAAGCTGCAGGAGGCCTGGACAAAAGCGCAGGTTTCCCATCCCACAGCGCGCAATAACCCCGTCCCGACGCATTTTCCATTTACCTGCTGCTTGTCAAAATGATCCCTCTCCGCTCCAAGATTGGCCTCGGTCCGCCTGCTTTTTACCCGTGTGCTTAGATTCATCCTCTAGCTCTGCCAATGCCGGTTTCAGCAAGAAAAAACTAAAATACAGCCAAACGTACAGAGCAAAGAGCAAATATTAGGGCTGTCCTCCTCTAACTGGGCTCCAGGATCTGTCTGTCCCTGTGTATGAGACAGTCTGGGTCATCTCCAAACTGCAGCTTCATTACTGGTGGAGCATCGCGGCTGAAGGAGGAAAAGCAAAAAACGCAAGTGTTTGCTTTGCATTACGTCAACGGATCCTCCCCCAAGGTGGAGGAAATCATCATCATGTCCTCTGCTTTCGACATCCTCCCACACGTCTGTCAGTTTTTCCGCAAACATTTATTACAGCCACTGGCATGTTAAGTGTTTTACTCGGCCCTTATCTCCATTATTTTGCATTGTTCATTTGGTTTTTCAATAATTTTCTTGCACCGAGCCCTGCTGCCTGCCTAACACAGCTGTACAATGACGTCACTTCAAAGAAATAAAAGCCGGTGAGGATTATTTCTGTTTCTGCTTCTCTTTTAATCCCGAGATTGAATCTTCTTTGTGTATAACAGTAAATCACCGATCACATAAACCAGGAAATTACGCTCAGATTAAAATCAGAGGATCTGCCTCCATTTAGGAAAACTGCGCAGAAAAATGGAAATAATAAGGGACAAGTGTTTTGCAACATTTGTACAGCTTTAAAAACAATCATATAATTCTAATCTGATGAGAAAAGCCAAAGAAAAGTGGATAAAAACTGATCTGTTTTCATGACTGCAAACCAAATGCTCTGTATGTACCTGGGATGAATTAACCTACTGGCAGTGAGTTGCAGATGCATTACTGTGCTGCTCGACACCAGTGGATCATAATATCTAAATCTGCCTGCTGCTATAGACTCAGAGCTCCTCTGATGTTTACATATAAGTGAATTATAATGGATTTTACCCTCAGTTCATATTGTTTCAGTTCAACAGTAAGTTGCCCTTTATACATGAGGGATTATAGATTTTGACAAGTGGGTTTTGTTTCACCCAACTTGATTTCCATGGGCTGACCAACCATTTTACGTGTGGTATGTGGAGAGACCTTCCTGTCACTGCCTACTTTATCCTGTATCATTTTAAAGCTTCAGTTAAAATTTCAATTCAATTGGTTCAGCAACCAAGATACAATGTTACCCCCTAAGGACTAAGATATAATTGGATTTCACTGATTTACAGACCATTCTAAATCCAGCTACAAGTTGTCAGAGAAGTTTCCGCCTTTACAGGTCAAGAGCAGTTCTTCCTCAAACAGAGACCAAAAAAGAAAATCTGCCTACATTTTAGCCCACTGTCGGGTTGTCAGACTGGAATTTCTTGTTGGTTGCACTGGGTGGAGTAGCCACTATAATGTTTTGTTCCCAGGTATGCAGGTGAAGGACACACGAGGACTGATGGAACAACAGGAGATGGGAACAAAAGCAAGTGTCGGCCCTGCAGGTCAAACTGGCTCTTTTACATTTTTCTATTTTGTTTGAACCATGGCTATATATAAAGACAAACAAATAAAAAATAAAAACTCTGAACTGGCAAGGACGTGCATGGATACATTCTTGACTGACAGTTGTGACATGTTAAAATACACTCACTGCTGCATGATGTCATGAATGAAAAGTCATGTGAGCACTGCATAGAATTTTTACAAGCACGGCTTGTAATCAACAAGTAGAGACGGAACATGTTTCCCATTATAGGTGCTTCTGTGTGTCTTTTTTTAAAAACTTTTTTAGAAGACCATCAATTAGTAAATTACTATTAATTGCTTTTGCATGGGAATTTCCTTCAATTAAATGTGTTAGTTTATGTTCTACAACCTCTGATCTTCACTCATTCTCCTACTCTTAAGCTGTTGAGTTATGTGTTTGTAAGCACTCAACTATTCACAAAATATTAAGAAGAAAAGAGTGATAAGTATTTCATTATGTGTTGCATGACGTCTTTGGTACAAAAAGTGTCCTGAGCATTGATACTTTAACTTTCTTCAAACATTTCTCATAAGAATCATCACTGCAAATAGCAGACCCCCACAGCTTCCTGTATGAGTCATTTAAAAAATTTAAAATGGATTCTAAGATTGCTTCAGGGACTCTGCCTCTGATCACATTGTCTAAAACATATGAAAGCAGAATTTTGAGATGCTGTCCACTAGACAGCAGTAGATGTTTACATTCTGTCAGTGTATGACTCATCATAACCCTTTTCTGGTTGTTGTAGCCTCTGATTATTAATAATTGCACATAATGAACCAATTACTTGTTCACATCTAATATGTGACTAGTTATTGGTAACCTAAAAACCTTTACCCTGCAAAGTTGATTTAGCAGTGCAAATCACACAGCACAAACAGACAACATACACTGCTGTCTTTTCTTTGCTTTCTTGTATTTCTGAAGAATTTTCTAATCTAGTATGATTAAATTTTAATGCTTTTATTAATGCTTATTACTAGTTGTAATGGTAACTTGTACTAAGTGTACTTTTGAAGGATGTTTTAAATGCTCTCATACACATGTTTTCCCTTGAACTGTTTGCAGAACTGCTCCAAGGTCAGTTATTGTCTAACAGCAGACTATCTGATGCTGTAGTAAACCAGAGTCACTCTATCCTCACATGTGCTTATCAAAGTGCTAAAAAGGGAAAGGTTACCGTAAAAAGAGAAAAGGGCTGGGGGCAGTAGCCTAAGAGTGGAGAATGATCTGCCCAGCAACAGAAAGATATAAAACTAATGTGTGATGTATGAAGTTCAGAACTTGAAACTCTGTTGATATACTTCTTTCTTGCAAGCTAATAAAACCCTAAAAGACATCCTGGATGTTGAAGCTTCTTTACTGATAACACTTGAGGTCTGTAAGACTAGATATTGTCATTTTTGCCATGACAGTTTGACGTTGTCGGCAGGATATGTGAGTCATTGCTGGAGTAGCTATAATGAACATTGGTATTGCAGGCGCCCGGGAAAAGAAAACTAATTTCAGCCTCCACCTCTGCCGAAAGAATCAGCATAGAGATGGTGGACTGAACACATCAGCTCCTCTGGTCACTGCCACAAGATCCATAAACTAAAAATCAACACTAGTCAACATGGATACTGGGTGAGTCGTAAAGAGGCTTTTAGATGAATTCTGTTCAGCTCAAGTTGCCATCCTTGGTTAAATTAATCTGATCGAATCGGGCAAATCGGGATAAGTGTCATTGACGGTTAGATGAAAGAGGCTAACAACTCCTAGTTGATTGAGTGAGAGAATGCAGAAAAAAGAGGACAAACAGACAGCAGAGAAAAAACATTTCTCCAAATGTTGAGATTATGTAAAAGTATGGTGAAAAAAGCCCTAAAAAGGAGACCATGAAGGGCGAGTGCAAAAACAATCAGTCCCACAACAACAACCACCACCACCTGACTCCTCCACATCTCCATTCTCATTCTCCTCCCTTTCTGGATTGTCATTATCTGCCTCACTTGTGACGACCTTAGGAGAGAAAAACAAGAAAGCAAACATGGATACAGCATGGATCCTCTCTGCAACTATGGCCGGAGTAGCTGGCAATGGAGCAATTCACTCAGCCAATGCTGTTCTACTCAGCTGTTCCACATATTGGCTAAATCAGATAAGGGGAAATTTAGGCAATTTTGTCAAAAGTGTTCTTCTGTGCTTGATTGAAAGCAACTTGAGGTTGAATCAACTGTGATAGTGTCTGCCTGTGCCTACAGGAATTCTTTTATTTCTCCTTTGCATGCTTGTGCCTAAGCAGAAAACACACACACCCTATTTTTTCTTATCAGAAATAGTGGCGACGACACATAGGGATAGAGGTGCAAGCAGAGACGAAAGTGTTAGGATCGGTTGAGCTAGTGATTCTTTTCTGTGTGAATGAACTAAGAATTGAATATTTTACAGTAAAATGGCATGAAGCTGTACTTGTTTTAGAGTAGGTCACTTAATAATATACCCTGATGTCACAGGGAGCCTTAATGTGACCTGTGATAGTTAACTAGCTTAATGTTATTAATATGTTAAAGCAAAAGGAGTTCAGATCCTGTAAAATATCCTGAAATTATTACAGCCATTCAACTTATTATGTGTTACAGTGACTCACAAAAGCTTTACATTCTTTCAGATCTTTTGCAAGATATATTAGGCCTAAATCTGCACAGATGTTAATATTCATATTTGTGTACCGAGGGATAAAATTTAAATGTCAAACAAGTTTTATTATTTAAAATTTTATCATTTACGATTTCTCATTTGACATACAACTTAACATGCACGTGTTCTTTCTGTCCGTTTCTGAAATCTGAAATGTCAATACTCTTTTAAACAAAAAGCCACCTATGGAATTTTTGAACTCCTGAACAAAAGCAGCTGTTATTGTATCTTGTGAAAATTTACAGATAAATATATGTGATAGTAGATAGAGGAGATTTATACAGGATTTGTGAGCAGTAAAAACAGCAATCCATCCGAGAGCTCTGGAAGTATTAAATCCAAAACCAGATAATAATAATGTATTTTTCTCATTCTTTATTTATGTGGACAGTCATGATTATCTGCATGAGATTCAGCTTTTTAAATGACATTTTGAGAAGTCCAGGTTTTTCAACTAAAATCAATACTAAAAATCAAATACTAAAAAGCATTTACCAGTAGGATCAGGTCTGTTGGTCCTACATTAATGATTTTATGATTCGCAGCTTGTGTGAAAAAGCCTGCAAGTTAGATAAGGTGCACATACTCAAACTTTGTTTGGCAGAAAACGAACATAAAATAAGTCTGTTTACGTTACAGTTTGCCATACCTAAAGTAACTTATTTAGGTATTGTGATCATAAATGATAACTAAACAATCCATTCTCATCTCTTTAACCAAGAACAAATGATACGTTTCGTGGGTATGACTTCATACTGAAAACAATGGATACAAAATTATCAAGACAGAAAGGCTTCAAATCTATTACTTTATGGTAAAGAACTCTCAGCTTATGATATAATAATTTGAGCACCATAAGCAGAATCCACATAAGTGTTATCAAATCCCTATGTTGAGTTTGTTAAGCAGGGAATGGGTTGTAGGACCATGATGGCAGATACCAACCTATTGCTTACTTTTCATCTAAGATGGACCCTGCATATGTTGGATTACCATGACACCTGCAAACTGTAACAGTTGAAAGCCGCCATGAGATCCAGAAAAAGTGTTCCTCAGACTGATCTAACTCTTTTGGTTCCTTATGCAATCTCTCTCATCTCCCAGGGACATCTTCCAGCGCCTTTCTTCAGCGAGATGCCTGAGATACTTTAAAGTGTCACTTGACACGTATAATGTAACTGTTAATCGATGTAATGTTCTTTACCTAGTTACAGTGTTACTTTCTCCAAATGGTTCTGCATTGTACAATCCCACCACTGGAGAAAACCAAGAAAATTTTGCTTTTGTTACATAACTTGATGTTTGAATCTGGAACACTCTGGACAAACAGAGTTTAAGAAATATATTAACAATCATATTTTTAAATTAATAATGCTGATTCATAGCTTAATGTAAATGTATTTCTAAAAACGCTGACTTAGTTTGGGCAGGAAACCCGAAGGTGTATGCTGTAGCTAACAAAGCTGCCAAACAGGATGTATCTCTAACACACCTACACTCACATGTTCAACATACACAGAAATTATATCATCACTGCTGTGCCACAATGTTCTACCTCTGAGAAAAGTTCAAAAAGTCTTCCTAACCACTGATAAACTTGACACACAGGTTAAACTAAGTGGCAAAAAGGGGGAATGTTGATTTATTACGGCAACAATAGTTTACCAAAGAGTGTGTATCATTGGCATTATCTTGCTTTATCTGTGTGACATTACTAATGTCACAGGGAGCATATCCTCCATCTGACAAACCATTTGATCATGTGATGAGTGATTTCATTGAGTTGATACCAAATTGAGAGAAGAGATATTGTGTTGTTATGACTGTCATGTACTCATAACGAAATTGGTATGAAGAAGTAGGTCTCCTTGGATAGAGTTATTCATATGTTTTAACATGTGTTCAACAAATTCCCTATCAGTATCTGTGCACCTGATACTGCTGATTTAATCGTGCCACAGTAAACTGGACAAGTAAAACACATGCTTTGACAGACACATGGTGGATCTGCGGAGGAAAACCACAACAGACTCTACCCCAGAACTGGACAGGAATGTGCACACAGGTGATGTTTGTGTCACGTGTGAAGGTGGGAATTGAGCATGACACCGCACTACTATCATTAATTTTGATGAAAAAATGTACATAGATTAATTACACATATCAGACAAAGAAAAAAGCGTTTGGAGTCTCATGTTATTCCTCATAATACTACACCTGATGGAAGTGTCTTGCCCAAACTTTGGTGTAAAAACTGGTTAGATTGACCAGATATTTGGTAAATGGAAACCTGTTATATTGTCTTTGCTTACTTCTGAACTTGTTGTGCATGCAATTCTTGCATTTTGCAGATATTATTTTATACCATGTATAAGAGGTCTAATTATGCAAGCACAGAGCGTGCTATGAGTCATCAGATGGCCCTCATTAACATAAGATCTGCAAAGAATATTGTTTTTTTTGTAACCTGATGTGGACCTGTACATAGATTCTTTCTACCCCAGTGATGTCTATGTCACACAAAAACAGTGCCTTTGTCTTTGTCTAATATAAATGTTTTGTCTTGAAGTGTTTGCAGAATTGCTCCAAGGTCAGTTATGTCTAACAGCAAACTATCCCACACTGTAGTGACACAGTCACTCCATGTTCACATGTGCTTATCAAAGTACTGAAAGGGGAAAGGATACCATAAAAGGAGAAAAAGGCTGGGGGCAGTAGCTTGTGGGTGGAGAATGTTCTGCCCAGCAACAGAAAGATATAAAACTAATGTTTGATATATGAAGTTCAGCGCTGCTTAGGATGGAGACTTGAAACTCTGTTGATAAACTTCTCACTTGCAAGGTAATAAAACCCTAAAAGACATCCTGGATGTTGAAGCTTTTTTATTTATTACACTTGAGGTGTCTAAGACCAGATATTGTCATTTTTGCCATGGCACCTTATATGTAGTGTTAAAACTAAATAATTTATTGCATGGATTAATTAAAAGTTAGCATATATCATATTTAAAATATTTGATATTGAAAGTTTAAAACAAATAATTCTCTCTCTTACATACTTTTTATCATTTCAAAAACACCAGCACAACAACTCAAAGACAGAATAGTGAATATGAAATAATTTCTATAATACAAACCCAATAATAACAAGCTTTAGACCCTCTGCTTCTGATAAACACACAAAATCAACCGTTTATTACACAAAGACATACAACTTTTTACCTTCAGTCTCAAACTCATTAACCGTGCAGGAAACCAAAGTACAGCTCACACCAGTGCTAACCATTGTCATGTGCTGACACCACAATCACGTACCACATTCTATATATAGTATATACACAGTATAAAACTACTTTTTTTTAAAAGCACATGCATAAATTTGTATCCACACATTTCCGCAGAATGATAGTTTAGTCCAACAATGCTTCATATTTTGTAGGGTTAACATTTGTTTACTTTTATCTACCTCAGTTGTAAAGATACCTGATAGTGAAAGATAATGTACACACACAAAGTTAGCAACACACAAACCTCCCTCTTGCTTTTAAGGACATACTTTAATTAACCGCTTCTAATTTAATAGAAGGTTCCTGCCAGCACGTCTTTGCTGTCTATAAAAACTAATCATTAGAAGTCACATGTCACAAAGATACTTTCTACACATTTTCACTGACATTTAGAAAGAATTGCCATTTCATTTCACTTCACACATTCTATTTGAATCATCAAAAAGAAACTGAAAACTGGTTGTTAATTCATACGTCTCTAAGAGCTGCTGCTATACTGTAATACCTTAACGACCCCCCTATTAAAATACAGTTTTTGAAAACTGTTCAAATGTTTTTGCTGCAATGAATCATCATCATCAGGAGGATGCTGCTACAACCAGGCTTTGCTGTTGGTGAGGATGAGTATGAAGGTAATTTTGTTTATGTTGTTGCAATAAATGTTGATTGTTGATTGTTGAATTTGTTGATTTCAGTACCAAATATTTGCTCTGGAACATGTATTTGTTTTCTCTAAAGTTATACAGAAGCCTTTATGATGCACTGAGGTGTTTTTTTTTAAGCCACAGAATTGTGGTTTAATATCCTGTGGCTTTTAGCAGCTTCTGCAGTTTCTCATGTCACATCAGATGTGAAACTCATAGAATAGGTTATCTCTGTACACCAAAACTGAATACTTGAATGAAAAGTAAAAAAAAACCCAAAAAACATTTTATACTTTATTGCTGGTTGTTATTCTTAGATGACCTAATTTATACATTTAAAAAATCTGTAGCATCACAATCTGGAAATCATAAAGAAGCAAAAATCACTTTTAATCTTGACACTTTCCAGTGCAAAAATAAAACTTTTAGCCAAGAATGAGAGTAAATAATTGTTATTAAAGAATAAGCACAGTCAATTGTCAGCTCTGCAAAACAGTCTCTATGAATTGGCTTTGTGAAAAGCTTTCTAATGCCACTTAGGTTTCACAAACAAAAAGTGTTCTGTTTACCTGTTAACACGTCTGAGGTCATTCTTTTAAAGAAATTGGGTATATTTGGGTAACAGAGTTAACACGTTTTGTTTGTTCATGTTTGATGGGAAAGCAGAAGCCCAGGCTTCCTGTGTAGATCATAACAGCTAACACTTTTTTTTAAGTGGTTCTCTTTAAATAATGCAGACTTTACTAAAGGGAGTTACTTGCTTGCTCTGCATCCAGTCAGACAGCACGTAGCTCAACATGCAATGCTTTTTCAATGGAACACTTCTGATCAGTGTTCTCCCTCCGTTGTTGGTGACAGAGTTTATTTTTGGTTTCCTTGGAAATGGTCTGGCGCTCTGGATCTTCTGCTTCCACATGAAGCCCTGGAAGAGCAGCACAGTCTTACTCTTTAACCTCGCAATGGCTGATTTTCTGCTCAATGTGGCTTTGCCTTTGCGTGCTAGTTACTACATCTCTGGAATCAAGTGGATATTTGGAAATGCTCTTTGCAACATCTGCCTCTTCATGTTGGCACTGAATCGCAGTGGAAGTGCCTTCTTTTTGATGGCTATTGCTGTGGATAGGTACATGCGTGTGGTGCATCCCCATCACCGCATCAACTCTTTGAGTGTCTCTAAAGCGTTTTTGGGAGCACTTGGACTATGGCTCCTCACCATTTCAATGACTGCTCATATCCTTTCATTAAAACCTGCCAACTCGACTTACTGTGAGAGCTTCATGGTTGACACTTTGCCTAAAGATGATATGATCTGGCATAAGTTTGCATTTCTGTTTTCCTTCTACATGCCTCTGATTGTGATTCTTTACTGCACAGTCCACATCATTATCCACCTGAGAGGGAGACAGCTGGCTCAGCATGCCAAGATCAAAAAGGCTCTGTTCTTCATCTCGGTAGTGGTGCTAGTCTTCTCCATTTGCTTTCTTCCAAGCAACATCACACAGCTGCTGATTTGGATCAAGAAAACTAGCGTAGCCCACAAAAACAGTTCTGAAATCTGTTCTGCCCTAGAGGACCTGACCACCACATTTTACATCACCATTTGCCTCACCTATCTCAACAGTGCACTGGATCCTGTGGTCTACTACTTCTCCAGCCCTGCCTTTAAGAACATCTGCAGGAAAGCTCTTCATCTATCCCAAGCAGACACTGTTGAAAGTACAGAGAAGAAAACTCGAGAAACAGGCTCCCAGTCACTCAGCCAGCTGTGATCACAAACAAAATCAAGGAAAAAGCTGCAGCTCTGTAGCTACAATTCGCATTAAAAATGACACATTTTCTTGGTATTCTCATTTGACTCACCTAGTCACTAAGATATTATTTTTGCTTTTCTTATAATTATATACTGTCTGCACGTTTTCACAAGAATTGCTTTTGCACATCATCTCTGTCATAACATATGTTCAAGTGAGACTATGTTGAACAATTGTCACCATTGCAAAGGTGGAGAAGAGTAAAGTCAGCAAAATATTTGTTAACCTGTCATAGATTATATACAAACTTGTGGCACCAAACCTGCTGAATGTATGAACTAAGATGATATTTGCAAAGAATCTATAATTTCTTCCTTTAAGTTAAAATGTTTTGTTTCAAATATGCTATTTGTATGTAGTAACTGTTTTCTAGATATCAAGACATCTTAATGATTGTGAAATACGGTACTTTTGCAAACCATACCTTGTTATTTAAGTTCACTGCTTTTTCATACTTCATATGAAATTTTATTGTTTTAGTGAAAAAGCTATGAAACAATAATGTTTTACAGCTTTTTTGTACCATGTTGTACTATATAAAGATGATTTTACACTTCAAATGCTTCCCATTGGTTCATAATATATTCTCCCTGTCTAATCAAACAGTAAATAATTACTTCTTTCCTGAAGTGTTTCTCTGGCTTTACATGTAGACTAAACACATTTAAGTTCATATTTAAATACTTCCGCCCTGGTTTTACAGCATGACAGAAATGCTTTGGCTGTGTAATGTAATATAATATAACATATTAATATACAGTGTGCACTAAATGGACTTTTATCCTCCTCCAAATTACCTTCTTATATGACCCTATCTTACATATCCAATTAAACAATTTCTTGTATAAAGGAAATCTTCAATGCAACATGAAAGTCTTCTTCACTTGATACACATGAATAAGCAAACAGTGTAGAACTCAACCGTGATTTGTATACGACTACATCTGCAGTTTTAGCAGCTGCTGCTGTTTGGTGTCTCACAGCCTATTTAAAACACGATTACCAATAGATGATCAAATAATTTAGTTTCCTTGAAATTTAATTTACAACACACATGACATAAAACCACAAACACCTCATCATCTAGATAAGTGCATCAAAAAGCATAAAGGCAGTTGTCAAGGTTTGTTTTAACTAACATTTAACCAATGAAACCTCACCTGACTTTAGCATTTGTAATATCACATTATTGATGGAATCATTTGTTAAAGTGAGTCCTGTTTAACTTTAACAAATGCAATGAATAAAAAAAATACTGTACTAATAATACAGTTGGCACATTTTTGCACGCATGCAAATATAGTTTGTTACATTTTCCACTAAGCCAATTACTGCATACTAATACACTATAACACTACTTACTGTACATCTCTAAACATGATCTACATTTTAAAGGGAAGTTGTGAGTGCCTGACTAATACACAAGAAAAACAGGATGTTGCAAAGGCTTTACACAAAACTACATTAGCTGGTATTGGGCAGAATATAAATTCACCTTAATGGATTTTCCAGCAGTTGGGCTGTAATAGGCCTCAGTCCTAAAATGTAGATGACATTCACTGTGAAAACCAGTTTCTAATATTAACAAATATGCACAAAAAATAATACTGGCTTGGTTTCAAAGGCTAAATTATGCAACCTCAGCACAACACCAAAGACAAAACTAAAGAGAAGTTTTATTTTTTAAATAATTCTAAAAAACTTTAAAGTGAATTTGAAAGATTAGTCACCTCAAACTGGCAATGCAAACTCTGTAGTTCTAGTCCTGTACTTTACCAGCTAATTTCTCTGGGTTTATCTTTTATCTTGTCTTAAAATAAATGGCAAGCATGTTTTCAAATAACCATTTAACCTTCTTGAGTCATCTTGCATCTGCATGTTTCAGTTTATCCAGTTTTGAGTTTCTTTTGACATATAACACAGTGCTTTACTTTATCTGTGTACTGAATAGCTACTCGAATCTGTATATTGAAATGTTTGGGATGATACTTTTCGGTGGCTACAAATCAAGCCATTATGAGAGATCGGGACCTGAAATGTTAAGTTCAAATCTTCGGTGTGCTTGGCCGCTTCCTTAAAAAATCTCATGCAGCAACAAAATAAAGGGAACTCTTACAGTAAAAATGAAACATCTCTAAGATTTAGTCAGTAAATATGGACTTTTGGAGTATGAAATCAGTCACTATAAATTATACATAAAAAAAAGATTGTGTGCACAACTGTATGCTTATGTATCCTTAACCAGGCAAAACAGGGCGCTGAACTGAAATTAAACTCTGGTGCACTGACAAGATCTATTAACAGTCCATATACAAATGCATGAGCAATGTGCTTTGCTTTGCAGCCTTCTAAGGTTGGATACTTTAAAAAAAAAAAAAAAAAAAGACATTCCTTAAATTTTTCCCTGCTACTGCATGTCAGCCTGGAATTATCCGTCTCCTACAGAGCTTGATTATATTCATGGGGTGATCCAAATAATAGAAACACCTGACAATACAACACAAAATTCCACAGCACAACTACATCTTCCAGAATTATCACACAGTTCGAGACCTCTTGAAAAAGATTCACTAAAAAGGGAATTTTCTAATTTTTAGGAACAGAGTTTAAGGCAGTAATATACTTTTATTAGTTTTAGCATGTGTACCAAACTCCCAACATTGTGTAAATAAAATCAAGATATTGAAGGTGGTTATAAAAAAGATTAACAGCTTACTGCTTTTAAACTATCAGTTTCAAGATTTGCTTTACACAACTTTGGAGAAGGAAAACTATTTATATATATAGCTGAGTTCAATATCAGTTCATCTTGAAAGTCCATTTTGTATGTTGAGAAAATCCTGAAAATTCAAAGTAATACTTTATATGTTTGATAGGTATTGATTTTAGATTGTTTCACCATTACATCACGTTGACAAAGTACAGAAAAGTAATAATTTGCACTAACAAGATGAATATAAATACTTAAAATTAAATTACCATTAGTATATAAATTTTATATACCTATAAATTTTAATTCATTTAAAATTATCTATCACAATATGGGTTGATTACATTAATATCTTCGTGGTGTTTATGATTTATTATATCTCAGACTAAACAGGGCCCAGGACATCGGCTTCAGTCACTTTTAGGCAGCTTGGTGAAGGGGAGCCATTCGTTAACATTTTTCCTCTTAGATGCTCTCTGTGTTTCATGTACTCACGAGCCAGTGAGTCAGCTTCTTCTTGACTGAAAAACAGGTTAAAAACAAACAAAAACTCAAATCATACATTTGGAAAGATCAAGAATCTTTTGCCCATTCTTCTGGGGCCTACATCATGAAGTGATTTTCACATTTAGCTCAGTTCTTCTGGTAATGCAAACAGGATGACTTTGAACTGGGTTTGATCAGTGTGGTAAATTATGCCGCACAGCTATCCTCCTCTAGAGCATGTTACATTTAGAAGATCAGACTGTCAACTGCCAGATTAATAACCAATTAAATTACTGAAAAACAAAACAAAACTGAGCCATCAAGTAAAAACAAACAAACAAAAAAATCTGTATTTTAAGATAATTTAAATAATTTTGATTTTCCAGACTTTCTACATGTGACTATGTTTTTTTTAAACAAACGAGTAAATCACTAGATAACTCTATAATTATGAATATAACATAATTTTAGTTCCCCAGATATTAATTTCTAACAGGATTCCTGTCAATGTTGATAATTTCATGTACTAGTTTCATCACTACAGCTCAGAATAATATGAGGATAATAACCTGAAATTAAATCATGTTGTCTTTTGTAAGAAAAATTAAACCTTTCAGGGGATAGATCTCATCAGACATAAACGTATAATACTCTGCCTGTTTTCTTGTAAGTGCATCTGATTCAGAATAGTTTGTTATTCAGACAAATGAGCATCTCTGCCCTAAGCATGAGGAGTGCCTGAAGCAGGTGCATTGAGCAAATATTTTAGATGAGGGTAGAACCAGGGAAGACAAAGTAAATTAGTATCTTCAAGTTGATAAAACAAACAAACAAACAAACAAAGACAGGGGCCTTGAACACAAGAATTAAAAAAACACTGTTCTTTCCACCAAAGATCCAAGATTTCCAAAATGACAATAAAATTATGTTCAGTCGAAGGCCAGAGAACATTGAACTTTATTTATGGATAATACCTTTTTATTTAGTAGATTTATTTAATTTTTTAAAAGCTTGTGGATGGATTAATGGAATAGACAATACTGCTCTTTGTATCCCTGTATAAATGATTAATACATTAGCGAACTTTCTGATCAATTTTTCAGTTAAACTTCACAAATCTGAAACTTATATTATTTCCTGATCCCTGCAGTTTACCCCAAACAACTTAATCAAAATGTTAATAGTGCTTTTCTTTGATACTTGGTCTTTAGGAAAACAAACAAACAAAATAAATAACTTACTGGTTGTGGTTGATCAGGCATTGCACCAAGTCTTTCACATGGTTGGGGTGGCCGCTTAATACAATGAGCTGCTTCAGATGTTTAAAGTGTTTGGTCTTCAACAATTTATGTTGCTGCCCATTTTGGCTGATGAAAGTAAAGACAGTCTCCCTAATCTGAAGGGACATAAAAGGTATGATTTCATATGTTCATATGTGACAACTCAAAAAGAAATAGCAGTAGGTTGCAACTATAGAGATATGTGTATGTGAAAGCACCAGGCACCAGACATCTTTCAGCATGAAGTGCATTTGTTTTGACATATTTAGTACCTGGGAATTTTTGACTGCATGCTTCAAAACCAAGCCTTTATTATCTTCACACCATCAGTCCCATCTAACAGTTTCCTGTTTAATATCCTTACTAAGGCTAGAAAAACTCAGCAACCATCAGTGTTTACACACTATATACAGTATATGCTACAATCAATGCTAATTATTTTCTATGTTTAGCAGCAAATCTATAGTTACAGAAACGGTTACAGCAGCACTCATTACGTTTTATTTAAAAGTTTTATAAAAGTGTGAATTTGATGTTGAAATTTTCTGATTCAGCGCATCCAGAAAGTATTTGAATCATTTAACTTTTTCCACATTTTGTTATGTTACAGCCTTATTCCAAAGTGGATCAAATTCATTACTTTCCTCAAAATTCTACAAGCAAAACCCTATAATGACAACGTGAAAGATGTTTGTTTGAAACTTTTGCAAAAAGTTTTAAAAATTAAAAAAATAAATAAAAATTCACATTCACAAATTCACATTCACAGTATTCAGTCTTTGCCATGGCACTCAAAATTGAACTCTGGTGCATCCTTTTTCCACTGATCATCCTTGAGATGTTTCTACAACTTAATAGGAGCCCAGCTGTAGGAATTTCAGTTGATTGGACTTGATTTGGAAAAGCATACACCCGTCTATAGAAGGTCCCACAGTTAACAGTGCATTGTCACAGCACAACCCAAGACATAAAGTCCAAGGAAAGGTCTGTAGACCTGGGATTATATAGATATATATGTACAGAAGCACAGAAAAATTTCTCCAGCATTGAAGGTCCCAATGCACAGTTGAGCACAGTGGCCTCCAACATTTGTAAATGTAAATGTAAATCCTAGAGCTGGCCGGCCGGCCAAACTGAGCGACGAAGAGAGAAGGGCCTCGGTCAGGGAAGTGACAAGAACCGGATGGTCACTCTGAAAGTGCTCTAGAATTTCTCTGTAGAGAGAGAGGAGAGACTTCATGAAAACAACCATCTCTGCAGCACTCCACAAATCAGACCTGTATTGTAGAGTGGCCAGACAGAAACAACTTCTCAGTAAAAGGCACATGACAGCCCACGTGAAGGACTCTCAGACCATAAGAAACTAAATTCTCTGGTCTGAGGAAACAAAGATTGAAATCTGAAGTGTCATGTTCAGAGGAAACCAGGCACCGCTCACCACCTGGTAAATATTATCCCTTCAGTAAAGTATGGCGATGGCAGCATCACGCTGTGGGGATGTTTTTCAGCAGCAGGAACTGGGAGACTAGTCAGGATTGAGGGAAATATGAATGCAGCAATGTACAGAGACACCCTTGATGAAAACCTGTTCCAGAGTGCTCTGGACCTCAGACTGGGGCAAGGGTTCAACTTTCAACAGGACAACGGCCCTAATCACACAGCCACGATAAAGGAGTGACTATGGGACAACTCTGAGAATGTCCTTGAGTGACTCAGCCAGAGCCCAGACCTGAACCTGATTTAACATCTCTGGATAGATCTGAAAATGGCTTTGCACTGATGCTCCCCATCCAGCCTGATGGTACTGCAGAGAAGAATGGGAGAAACTGCCCAAAAATTATTAAAAAAAGATTTGAGGCTTTAATTGGTGCTAAAGGTGCTTCAACAAAGTATTAAGCAAATGTGGTGAATTCTTATGTACATGGTATTTTCTTGTTTTGTTTTAAAAACAAATTTTAGGTTAGGTAAAAGTTTAGATTTCAAATAATCTTCTTTCATGCTGTCATTATAGGGTATTGTTTGAGAAAAATAATGAGTTTGATCCATTTTGAAATAAAGCTGTAACATAAAACAATGTGGAAAAAGTTAAATGCTGTGAACAATTTAAGAATGCAATGTAAATGCATGTTTCAGTTCAAGACGAAAGCAGTTATAACGGTCTCTGGACTTCCTTTACCTAGATGACTAAGCATCTTTACATTGAAATAGTGCACATATTGGTTCTTGTGAAATCAGAGACAAATGAAGTTTAAAATAAATAAAATCACATTTAACTTATGTTAACATCCGACCTGTGAGGGGATTCCAGCCAACTCCCCGGTGTTCATAAGTTCTTCCACCTGATCAAGGATGGCGACTGAGTTACAGACAGACAGAAGGGCCTAGAAACATGACAGCGAGATTGTTATTTGGGTCTAAAAGATACAGATCTTACAATTACTTACTTTTCACATGCTGTATTGACATGGATGTACTCACCTGAACCTGCTGAGCTTTTTTATTGGCACAGGGGATGAGAAGGAGAGTTCCTAGAGCGAAGGCTGGAAGATTGAATTGTGCAAAGCGATTGGCAATTCCTATCAGGTCGAGATTCAACAGGAAAGGGCACCTTGGGAAGAAAGATAAATACCAGAAGAGTTTAAATAGGCATGAGGGGAGTAAAGACATTATTAAACTCTCAGTTACAATATATCCCTCTGTTTGTGACTAATTCAAAATTACAGCTTTCCACCAACTGACAGAAAAATAATCCAGATATTGCATAACTGGGTTTTTTTGAGTTTCTAGTTGTTTATTATGTCATTCAATATGCAGAGATTGACAATTGTTTTTATTTCACACAAAAAAACACAATACATATACAGCTTATTAAAATGTTAGCAATAGCAGTCTATAAAAATCCTACATGCAGAACAGATGATGTCTGAATTTGGGTAAAACATACTTGAGGAGGAGAACAAAGGTCCTGTAAAGTGTTGCCTGTTGATCAGGACTAAGAGGAACAGAAGCTGTGGCAAAGAAACCAATCAGACATTCAAAATCAAGTGGCACAATGAACAGCACAGTCATTTATGGTATATGTAGAGTTTCATAATAAATAAATAAATAAATAAAAAAATTTGTGAATTCAACAATCTTTGCCAGTGTTAGTATAATATAAATGTATAAACAAATCTCTCAGTTTAACATCAATTTCATATTCTGTAGGTCAATGCAAGGAGACTAATATATTTAACGCTGGCATGCAAATATATTGTTTTCTGGAGTGTTTCCTTCTGCCTGCATGGCTAAATAAGTAGAAAAGAAAATACACTTCTAGCAAACCAGTATGAATTATTCTTCAGAATCAAGACTATGAATATTTACTTTTTGCTTAACCCTATTATTTTTCTGAAATGATTTCACTGTTACAAATCTTGTACCTGAGACAAAGGGGGCCAGTATCATACTCCTCCAGGTCCTGGAGAAACTAGAAATCTGAGAGTAATAATAATTATATTAATAATAATAATAATAATAACAATAACAACAACAACAACAACAACAACAACAACTAGACGAATAATAATATAGTGTGGTGATTTTTTTAAACAATAATTAAAACCAGCATATACTGTATTTTATTTGTATGCATTTGTATGTAAACGAACAGTGGAAATGACAACATTGCATTTGTATTTAGCAATTCTTAAAATAAAAACAATGAACTGTACCTCCCACAGAGCAGGCACAGCCACTACCGCTTCTAACACCTTCTGGAGATGGCTAATCTGAGGGTCAAACAGACGTAAGTTTTATTAGACATGTTTTATTAGACATTTATTAGATGCAAGTTTTATTTATAACACATGCTGTCTTTTTTCAGTGTTTTTACAGATGTTGAACACCAACCCCCAACAATGTAACAAAAAGCTGAAATACATGCCAAACACCCCAAGTAGGATAGTAAGGTTTTCTCATTATAGAATTTGACTTCTCAGAATTAGGATTAATTGTATGAATAGGAGGAAGTTTCTGATGGATGTCCCCTCACCAAGTTGAAGCCCAGTAACTTCTGAAGAAGACTGTTCCACAGCTGAAGGTCATAAACCTGGTACTCCAAACACAAGTCTGCCACCAACCGCACCGCCTGAAACAACAAACTGCATTTCAATTTGTCCCAATTCATTTTTGTGCTTGATTTAACATTTCTCCAATATTTAGTTAAGCTATGATAAAGTAACTATCTAAAACAGTTTTATTGTTTTCAAGCATAAAGTACCTGTGGCTCATGACTGTGGTTCTTCCACAGTCCCTTAACCAAGCCTTCTTTTGGACTACTGAGAAAAGACTGTACAGTGTGGGGGATGTTTAATGCCTCTAGTTGAGAGATATAGATGTAGCACTTCAGGTAATATCTGAATGGGAGTGTAAAATAAGGAAGCACTGAGGGTTCAAAAAAGTTCTTTCAAATTATCTTCAGTCAACATTATTACTGTTGAAATTTTCATTGGGTCATACTGGATTTTGGTCATTGGGATCTGCAACCGAGCCTCCAGAGTTTCAGCATCAGCAAGGCGAACGAGACAAAGCAAGGCTCTAGTCCGATGGCAGAAGGTCAGCCGAGGCCCAGAAGTGCTGAGTGGCTATATGTGGGGAAAGAAAAAACAAACATCGACCACTTTCTCTGCACACTATGTTTAACAGCAACTCGCTGAAATAGAATACTGACCCAGGTTTCAGCAGATAGGACAGGGTTTAGAAGGTGAACAACATCCTCCCTTGGGCAAGGCTGCAGCATGTAAACAACCCTGAGTCGATCAAATAAACAGAGTTAAGGAGCAGACTCATTTTAATCTTACAACTCATCACCCAATGATTGTGAATGTCAATTAATATGCGGACAACCAACCTAATGTATATTAAAAAAGTAGCAGGAAGGAAACTAAAAAAGCCTTATTATTTTCAATAAGGCATTTTTTTTTTAAATCTTAGCCATTACTCAATTTTACTTGTAAAGATGCTTTCTTTTTAATTTGGGATCATTAAAAAACTAAATTCACATGTAGAACTCTGCAAAAAAAAAATCTTGTCTATACCTCATTAGGTCTGGGTCCTCTTCAATGTTGCTGACACATTCATGATTACTAATCTCCTTTATTTAAAGAAAAACATTATATTACAATTCTAAATAAAGAACAACAACAATAAAAACATAAAGTGATCAGATTAAAAGGAACTGAACAGAAACTGTTTTTTGTATGAGTATGCAAAGACTAACAAACCTTGGCCACAGCTGGGCCTGTTTTACAAATCCATTTTTCCAACAGCATGTTACGAATTTTCAGAAGATCCACATTGTTGATTGTCGCAATTTCCTTAACAACAGCATGTACATCTGAGACCAAGACAAATGAACCAAAAAATAAAACTCAACTCAATCACAAGATATTAAACAATTTCATCATAAATAGTGAGGCGGTAAGTGTTATACTGTAAGTGCAAAACAAGTTATAGTTGATTGTAAAACAATTCCATGTGATTGAAATCATAAAAGCAAAACTGATAATATAAAAAACTTGAATTCTGCCATAGTCTAAAAGCACTGAGCTGGAAATAGTATTCAAATGGAGTTTTGTGGTTACATATGGCATCCCCATTTATTTTTACTATCCTTTAGAGTCTAAAGGATAGTAAAGTCTAAAGTTTAGACACAGCTCTGTGTCGCCTGGAAGCTTCATAAGTGATATGATTAATTTTGTATTTAAGGCACTGGAGAAGGCAAATCAGTGCCAAATTGTCAACTTATGGAATAAAGTCTGTGCTGCATAAATGTCAACATCTCATTCCTTTTTTGCAAGTGTTATTTAATCATTTGCTTTTGACAAATAAAGCTGGTCCTCTAATGGAGGCTGAGTTAAAGTGTGCTTACCTGGGTATGTTTGACCTCTGTAGTCTCTGTAGCGTTGCTCCACACTGCTGTGCTCATACAGGGCCACTATTAGCCTGGCTGGAAGTCCAGTCAGTTTCAGATGTTCTGGGCTGTTCAGCTGACTGGCCATCAGTGTGTTCTCAGTAGCAGAGCGCTGGAACTGTAGCTTCAGCTTGGACAGAAAGGTCTCTCCTTTGGCCCGAGCTGCCTCCTGCTTGGAATGACAGTTGAGTAAATTTAAACCAACCAATTTATGAAATAATAGCCAGCTAGACAACTAGACAGACAGACAGATATATGTTGATACTGCATATTCTCCAGATAAAAACAATAAATTCTGACCTCAAGGTTTGGATCCTTCAGCCACGCATCCGCAAGAGCCAAACAGAACCTCAGTGACTGAGTCTTTTCATGGCCTTAGAGAACAGAAATCAATTAAATACATGCACAGCCTACATTTACATTTTGTCTAGACACAGCATCAACATTGGTGGTCTTAATAATGTCATGGAGGACAGGGATCAGCATGGCCACTGATCAGCCTGTGGCTATGCAGCCTTATACACAGCAAAATGTAAGACACTGTGCAAAGGTAGAAGAAGTACAATGAATATTAAGTAAAAGTGCAAGCACTGGCCTAAAAAAGGGTCTAAGATCACTGGTGGTAAAAGTTATCATGTTTATATATTAAAACAACCAGGAAGTATTAATGTTGAGGCTGATCTGTGTACAAACATAGCCAGCAGTGTAGTGTAGTGAAAGTGATTATTCAGCAGTTCAGACCTGGTGGCAGCTCCTGGGTGATCTTATGGGCCGTGGCAGCAGCCCACTCTGGGCTCTGGATGCAGTGGATGTATTTCATCATAGTCTTGGCCACCTTGAATGTCTCCTTATTGTAGCCTTGACCCTGACCCTTTTTCCTCTGCTCTAAGAGCAGAGGCTTCAACTTCTTCTCAAACACATGGTTTGCTGCTGACATGTATAACTTGTCAAGGCTCACCTGAAAATAGGCAGGAAAACTCAAACAACTATCAACCATTAAGGATAATCAATCTAAAATTGAATTATAATGTGATGCTACAAAGCATGGCTTCTTCTGAGGTAAAAATTATTTACCTTCATCAGTTTGCTAATCAGAAGAAGTGTAGGGAAGGTCTCTTCACTGAGCTCAGGAGCTAAAGACAGAAAAAGCATTTACTTTCCCGAATTTTAATTCATTAATTTCTAATAGCAATAAATTGAAATGTCTAACATAAGCAGACATTTTTTTCTGCACTGTGTTTAATGGTAAAACAATTGTTTTGTAGAACACCTACATGACTTAACTGCAGTCCTACCCACATGTTTAAAAATATCTGAAAACACGTAATGATGTTAAATGAATAACTCTTTCCAGTTAGATCTTTTAACACCACATATTAATGTGTCAGCAGTAATACCAAAGAATTACATAAGAAAACTATACTGGCTAACTCACAGATAATCTTCCAGTAATGTTTGGTCTGCATTAGTAGGTGAAAAGGTAGTCTGCCGTTGGACAAGTGGTTTGGCAAGAGGCTGTTTTCCAGAAGATAAGTGTTCTCTACATCTGATGGAGGAGAGACTCGCTTGTAGGACTTCAGGTGCTGAAGGAGGCCCATGGCCTATATATTACAAGATATTGTTGAAAGTCTTTATTGTCTTTAGAAATTATTCTGACCTATTTCAAATTAAATATGCAAATGCATATTTTACCTGACTAATAGAAAAGCTGGTGACATTCTCATCTGCAGCCTGTATGATCTTCAGCACTACTTCAATCCTCTCATAGTTGTAAGGGCTGAGCTGTATAAGAAAGGCATTTTTACATAAAAAAAATTAACTACTTATTTATTACTTTAAAGTTAGAAAACATGATTATACTGTTTGATTTCTTAAATCGTTGATTAAATAAGCCGTTCGTGTAAACAAGCAGCCACACACACACACACACACACACCATAGTGTGAAACCCAGATAACCAACCTTGAACATGGCAGCACAGAGACTGTCTGTGAGCTCACTGGTGCTGTGTAACATTGGGATAATCTGTAGGACTCGCTCCAGTGCATCTGCATGACACAGAGGCTGTGCTTCCTCCTTTTCTGTACCAGGGTCACCAGCACCATCCTCATCTTCTTGGAGTAGCAGTAATGTGGTAATGTACTGGTTTATCACACGATCACGGTCTAGGCCAAAGGTGCTGCAAATGGATGCAGAAGATTACTTTTAGCAGGAAGGCAGGAAAAGAACACTTACTTACTACACATAAGGGATGTTCTAGACAGAAACAGACACATGAATTTGATGTTATAGGTTGAGCAGCTGACCTGCAGTACTGGAGAATAATATCTGGGTTGATTTTCCTGTTTTTCACCAGGACAGGGATTAGACTACTCTTCATCTCAGGCTGCTGACGGAACACAGGCTGGATGGATATCTGCAACATAATATTAATAATAATATTAATACACACAATGTCAGTGTAGGGGACACCCACTTGGGAAATACAAAGTATAATAACATTCATTCTGTATAAACACTTATTCTGATTACAATGACCTTTATGCTGCATTACCTCTAATTTCCCAAGCTTGATGCCCCACTCAGCATCAACGATGACAGACAGAAACTTCTCTTGTTCTTCTACCTCCTCATATAAGCAGCAGAGATTGGCCCCGATCTTGGCCACAGCCTGAAATAATGAAGACACAGTTACATTTGCTATCTATCTATCTGTGTGTGTGTGTGTGTGTGTGTGTGTGTGTGTGTGTGTGTGTGTGTGCACGCGTTTGTGTGACATGAAAAGATGTCCCACAAGGTTTGATTTTTTTGGAATGATCTAAGTATCACACCAACCTAATGCTTTTCCACAATATAATACTCACCCAAGTTTCCATTATTAAAATTTATTCACTTGTTGGTTTATTAATTTCCAATATTAAAACAATAAAATGTTTCACTATAAAATAAAGAGGAATAACGATTGTTCTGCCTACCAAGATTTTGTCATAGTTTTGCCAGGTGTTGTCAATGACCTTCCACAGTACTTTGAAGACCTCTGCTTTGGAAAGTAGCGTACAGAGTCCAATAGCCAAATCACAATCAACCACCCTCCAGTTAAACACCTATTCACAGAAAATATAGACAGAAAGCTAAAACAAACAGAAACATCAATAATAAAATTCAGTAAGTCACTACCTTTTCTCGACATCAGACTCAGCAGGCTCACCTTGTTCAAAAGACCTACAGCCACAGCATTCAAGGAAGATATAGTTGTTTTTCGGAGCTCATTCATGCATTTATTGTACATCTGAAGCTCTTGGTTATCATAAAGCTGAGAGAGAGAGAAACATTACAAACATAAAATATTGTGCTTAGTCTCTGTAATAACCAGAGGAATGTGTAAGAAATTCAGTTGAAACAAAGAAGAAAAGGTAATTTCCTGGTTTTCACATAAATTGATCATGAAATGTGATCTGATCTTTGCCAAAGTGAAAAATATCAACAAACACGAAATTTCTAACAGTTATGATCTTTTTTAAAAACATACAAAGTGATGGTGGAAAAAGTAATAGCAGAAAAAAAAAAAAGAAAAACATTACTGAAGACCTACATTTAAAAGATGTTGCATGCATGTAGCTGGAAAGGGGTCAAAGAAAAATCTCTCAAAGATTTATTCATCAGTCTACAGTAGGACATATTGGCTATTGGCTAGTCTTTGAAGCAGTGGGTGCTCAAGGAAGATCACTCTAAAGGCATAAAACAGAATTCTCAATTAGGTAAAAAGAATCCTAGATCAAGAACTAAAGACCGAAGGATTTATTGAAGTGACTGCGGCCTTTCTGTGTGGAGTTTGCATGTTCTCCCCGTGTTTTCGTGGGTTTCTTCCGAGTACTCTAGTTTATTTCCGACAGTCCAAAGACATGCATGTGAGGTTAATTTAATTGACTCTAAATTGCCCGCAGTTGTGAATGTAAGTGTGAATGGTTGACTGTATGTGTAAGTCTCTCTCTGTGGGCCCTGAGATAGACTGGGGACCTGTCCAGGGTGTACCCTGCTTCACTACCCTATGAAACCTGGGATAGGGCCCAGCCACCCAGTGACCCTACACAGGATAAGCGGTTACAGATAAAGCATAGATGGATCCATTGGAGTTGGTTGCCATCTTTGTTAATACATCAACCATAACCCAAACATTAGGACACAGTATGTATGCTATAACACCATAGAGGAAGCTATTGCTCTCCGAAAAAAACAATGCAGAATGCCTGAAGTTAGAAATTGGGGAGGGTTGCATCAGGAAGGGCATCTGTAAAAACTGTACCAAATCAACATGCGGACAATGATCCGCTGTGGCGACCCTAAACTTGTTTGGGAAGAACACACAGCTTTATGTATTGAGTATAACGAGAACGAGGTAAAGATCAGATCACATCATATGATCAAGATATATGCAAAAATCCTGAAAATCTTAACAGGCGTTTACTTTTTCTTGCAATCGTATAACTGCATTGCAATGGCACTGTTAACAACGTTGGATATGCTGCAATCATACCTGTACGCTTAGCTTTACATCCATTACATTAGAGGTGACGTGCTGTAAGCAGCTGCCATATGAGTTGACTATCACTCCAAGGGCCAGCTCCAGCTGACTGCACTCCTGTAGCATCTGTAACATGTTAGCCAGGGGACCCATGAGGGGGCAAAGGTAGTTGATACCTGGATTTCAGCCAGCCAACAAATAAGAAAATTTCTCAGAGTTACAACTATGAGAAGAAAGAAAGGAAAACTTAAAAAAAAAATGTTTTTAAATACTTACCATCTTCAAATGAGCAGTGTGGGAGACAGGAACAGTCCAGTGGATACAGTTTGGTATCTACAGGAATAAATTAGCATTTAAAGCAGGTGTTGTATATTAGCTCTAAAGACTTGCTAAGGTAATTATGAAGGCATTTCGTATACCCTGAGAAATAGGCAGCAGGCAGTTGGTAATTTCATACTGCACAGGAAGCACAGACACTGGGTCCAGAACGATGCAATCTTCATTAAAAACATCCTGAAAACTTAACTGAGAAAATTGATCTTTTTCTGCCTCCAAAGTCAAATCCTGTAACATGTCACAATTACAATTCAAAGTGAATTTAAAATATTCTGAAAGTGTGTGAAAAAAAACAGCTTTAATTAAATGTAATTTCATGTTCTTTCTTGTCTATTTTTAATTTGTATGAAAAATGTATAAACTTTTAAAATATTTATAGGTTATCGATAAGATACTGACCTTGGCTATAAAGCTATAGTTGTCTGATAACTGACACTGATGATAGACATCCATAGCTATCCGTGTCCACTTGCAAAGCTCAAGACAGTCCAGGAGTAAATCTGTAATAGTTCTTATGATATTACATTAGGGAATTTTTAAAATTGTCCTGAATAAAGCCATCTTCAAAAAGGCCTGAAAACTATTGTAAAGAGTGGAGAAAGTGGCTTTTGCTTGTTCTAGAACTGTGCTGTTTGTGCATTAACTGTCTGATTTGTACCTAAATTTTCCATTTGAGTTTTTACAAAAACAGTAAAAAACAGGACTTAAGTGAATTAGCAACCAATTAAACATGTTCAATCTGATGGGTCATAAATAAATAAATAAATAAATAAATAAATAAATAATTCCATCAATATAAAAATGTTTTTGAAAATTACTGATGTTAATACATATTCTTTACCTGAGTTGCACACAGTAATGGCCTGGCAGGCCAGAGCGTGTATGACCGCTGGCAGGTCCATGTCTTTAGGAAGTACCATGGGCACATCTGCCTCTAACATCTGGCATAATGTCTTGGCTGCAGTGAACAAGACCTTCCCTGTGTTGGTGTTATAGTGATGTTCATACAACTCACTGAAGAAAAAAGAAAAGCCATTAGGTTGTGCATATGCCTTACGGCACTTTAAATACAGGAAAAACACTGTTTCCCATTTCTGTATTCATACACACAGTATAGCATCCACACATGCAAACCTAAGGATCTTAAGGGCCTTGTCCACCTTGCCCACTCCCAAAGCTCGCAGGGCAAGGTCAGACCAGAGCTCCTGTTCTGTGCGCTGCAGCTGCCTTCCTAGACGACGTAAGCCAGCCTCTGTGGATATAGTTTTAGTCTTGCCATCTGGATCATTAGCTACAATGGGAGTCGTCATAGCCTTAAACTTAGATGAATGGCGGCCACGCGTGTTTTCATAGGCTGTTATGTGATGCTCTTGGATCTGTTTTCTGAGGTTTGGATCCTCATAGTTGGAAGGGGTAAAGAAAACATCAAAGTCCTCCTGAAGAATCACACAAGAAGGGTGCCGGTTAAAAAAAATCTAATCAAAGAACAAATACAATAAGACTAAACACATTTCTTAAATAAAAGCTCACCTGTAGGTGGGCAAGCGCCTTGAACATAAGGAGGCTGTTCTCACACTCCATGCATTTAAGGGCATCATCTGCAAGGACAAGAAACCCAGTATCACTCTTACATTTTCAGCTGCACATTTTTCAAATGTATCTACCTAATTTTGACCACTACGCTGTGTTCTACAATCCATGTGTGTTGTGTTATATAAATGCTGGCGATAGGAAAATAAAAAAAGTGTTGTATTGCATCCCATTGTGCCATGCTTTACTGCTCCACGTAGCAAACAACTTTCTTGAAGTATCCAACCCATGAAAGTTAAAATTAAGGTCAGCTGAAGTCCTCCAGCTGGGAAGAATTTACTTAATAAAAGAAAATAACTTCTCAATGAAGGCCATTAGGCTTGCATGCTCCCCATAGGATTGAGTTGAGAGAGAATACTTACACTTTTGGATTACATGCAGATATTTCAGAGCCTCCACCATTACTTGGGCTATGACCATCTGGTGCTTTTTGTGCTATCAAAAACAAGCCAAGAACATTAAGTTGTGCAGTTTAAAACATAGCGAATAATACAGTACTCCAGGGTTTGAGGTGATAACTGATCTACCATCAGACCTCCCAAGACTGCTCTGTGTATGCATTATGTAAATTTGCAATTACAACTACCCTGTTTTAGCATTACCATAGTAAGACAGCCGAGAAATTGTGTATGTCTAGTGTCAATAATTTGCAGCAATGCTGCATTGGAACATGTTTGCTAAAGCTGTGCTTATTAAAATCCCTCAAAAAGCCTTGAAACCTATGTTGCTAATTACCCATGTCAACTCATCTATCCTTACCTCATCAGATATGTGGACTTTGTCCTCCAGCTGTAGCCTAGCCCATGATGTGAGGCGCTCAACCACACACTCTGCCTCAGCTGAGGACAAGTTCTTCAGAACAGTCATGCATTCCTCTGTCTGAAAACAGAAAGTGCCAACAATGCAAAAAATTGAAATGCCAAAATATAATGTAGTGATGCCCTATTTTCACAAAGATCAGCCTACCTTGCCTTGGCCAATCAGCTGGATGAGATACAAATAATGAATCTGCATGGTTGGAAGTTTGTATGCCTCAGCTAATGTCAAGGAGTCTTCTAAAGACATTGGCAGGTCTTGTTTCAGGATGTATCGGGTCAATGTCTGGGGGAAGACAAATGTGAATCTGTTTTTAGGTAGACAAAAAAACATACATCATGGCACATAACTATTCAATTAAACTTACTATAATTTGTGTGCTGTTTGAGAGGTTGAAGCTGCGGATACCATAGCCCCTGAGAAGTTTCCTTATCTCCATCAAATGGTAGCTCTCTTTTAAAAGCTCTTGTCTGGAATGAATCCAGTGTAAGAAAATCCAATTAACTCTCCTAATGTTGTTACATTATAAAGGCAACTATTTCAAGCTGAGGACAATGTAAACATACTTTGGCCCGTTCATCTCTAGGTACTGCTGAACCAAAGTTTCAACCATGTTGCTCCAGGGTACTACAGCCTTCTGCATAATCTCCAGCACAGCATCCACCATCATCTGTTTGGAGATACAATAGTGTAAAATGTCAGAATTCAAATTCCAAACTTTAATATTATTTGTTATCTAATTGAGTGCTTTTCAGCTGTTGTTGTGGCTGGCTGGTTTGTATTCCAAAATTTGTACTCATATGCCATGAGTATCTTGTAAATTCTGTGTGTTAAATCTTACATCAGTGTCTGTCATGCATGCTAATACAGCTACTGCTTTAGCTTCCCATTCTGTGAAAAGTGTTGTAGTCTGAGAACTGCAGCGCTCCAGCAGATCCTAGCAAAGATCAGAGCAGAGAAACAAAGGCATGATCAGACATTTGGAAAATAAAATGTGTGTCACTAGCGGGCTTGGCTGTGCTGGAGTTTTACCTTGATATACTGTAAGAGCAGCTCATCGAAAGGAATATCATGCTCCTCTGCATATGGCAAGATGCTGCTTTTCACAGTGGGAGCTATCAGCTCTGGAGCCGGCACTTTGTCCAACATAAAGAACGCAACACTCCGCACATTTCCCTTTCGTATTACCAAAGGAGAACATTTTTAAAATAGGAAGAACATCACAAGACCCACTCAAATGCACCTGGGAAAAACACCATTCAAACATTTATAATATGTCTACCTATAGTTGATTTTTTTTCCTTTAGTCATTTACTGACATCTAAAGGCACGATTGAGCATTTCAGAAGGTCCAGCAGAATTCTGAAGGCCGCCATTTTAGTCGTTTTTTTTTTTTTGCTAAATAAATTGAACAGTTAACTGTAGCCCACAAAAAAATGTTTGGATGTTGTCTTGAGGCTAAGTTGTAATTCTAATACATCAATAGTAAAAGACAAACTTTCTCAAACACTGAAAGTGAAAGCCTGCAGTTGTATTTATGGTGGAGGTCCAGCAGCTGACGTAGATTGGAGACTAAGGACTTGAGGTTCTCAAATTCTTCTGCACCATCATCATCATCCTTAAAAAGCAACAACAAAAATAAGTAAAAATTACAGACTACTTGATCTACCAAATTCACAGCAAATAGTAGATATCTTACAGATTTCATCCATGTCCATAAAGAAGGCACCCCTACAACTGCCAAGTCCAAACCATTCTGGGGCCAAGCACCCTGGAAAAACATATCATTTGTTTAACCATAAAAATTGACTCTGACTTCGACTTTTCTTAAGGCTACAATATGTAGATTAGGTAAGTGTTAGCTTGAGACTCAAAATCAATTCACTCTGCTTTGCCGGGCCCTCCTTCAGCCAATGTCACTGCACATCTGGAAGCGCAGTTCAGTGGGTTCGGGTCAAAGGAGGCCTTGACAGCACTGCTCCACATTAGAATTTGTGGAGTGTATTTACAGTTACATGTTCTAGCTTTAAGACCTCAAAATAAATAAGAATTTCAAATCAATTAAAGCTCAGGCTTAAGCTATTTGGGACATTGTTACCTTTTCTGTTAGCTCCAGATTCCTTGCCCGCTGCTCAAGCCATCTTGCCAGGATTTTCTACAGGCACAGACAGAATAATTATTATTGATTAATATACCAAAATATGGTGATGATGAGAGTATTTTGTGCCTAAGAGAATGTATTCTACCTGTCCTGTTGGTAGCACCTTCCTTACAAAAGGAACAAAAACTGCCTTAAACCAGGGGCAGAGGTCTTGGGATGATAGATCCTCAGGGATGGAATTGAGAATAACTTCAAGCTTGCTCGCATCAAACTCTGGTGCAATCTGTCCCTGTCATAAACCCCAGCAGTAAACGTCACAAGTGACACCTAAACTATGACATTTCTCACATGTTTGGTCATTTTTTATTGATGTCAGCAAATAATTTAGTACTAAAAATTTGTAATTAACTTGAGGAAATAAGGCTTGATAATGTGCAGGGATCAGACATTTTGTACTCATTTAATTTTGTGTTTTTCTATATGAGGTAAATGCCTTTTATTAATTAATTATTTACCTCATATCTGAGCCAAAGGAGTTGTGCACCTTTTATGTCTCCTTCCCTGAGACGGGTTAGAATGTCTCCTAAATTGTCGGTGCAATTCAGAAACTCAATCCAGGCAATGCCACTGTGGATCGCAGAGATTAAGTACATACATTAGTGTACATGATGAATAAACACACATAAATAGTCAAACAATTACAATCATAAATAAATAAACAAATGTTTGCCACTAAGACTTTGAATTTACTTGAAATTTTCCAGGCCATGAAGGCAGCAGAATGTTGCCAGCCTGGCCAAGGCCTCCTGGATCTGCAACGAGGAGTATCGAGTGGCCGCATGCTGTAGCATCTTCTCTGCTGTCTCAAATGTTGGCCATGGTGCCTTGAGACAGTAATCCACCACATATTGCTCATCCTAGGCAACACAAAAAAAAATATATATATATATATATCTCTCTGTTAATACACTTATGATTTTTTTTAATTTGTGACCAAGTCAAAAACTGATAAATTATGAACAACTTTATTGTTGTTATGTAACTTAAATTATGTAACTTAATACTAATTTCCTAACAAAAATGACACTGTTAAACTCACTGTAATCTTCATCAGGTTAGTCTTAGCCTCGTCTACAAGTTCAGACCACACATCCTGTCCATAGCCACCCACCGATGCAGAGGCCAGCTGCTCCAGCACAAAGTCTAGCTTTACCTTGTAAACAAGCTGAACAAAAAGGGTTATTGGTTGTGTATAACTCCACTTTAGGCAGTATATTACAACAAGCTGAACCACCAAACAAAATAAATACATTTCCCTTTCCTCTCAACATTAACGCATATACCTCCAAATCCAGTTCAAAAGTGATGGCAAATTTTTCAGCCTCTTCAAACATGTGTTTGTGAAGAAGTCTGCTAAGTCTGGGAAAAGAGAAAGCTCAAGTAAATGAAATCACATTAACATTACATAGGATATGGCTGCTAAAACTGCTTATAATGTATTGAACTGAAAATAGTTACCTGTTCTCTGGCAGAGCCTCTGTGAAACATCTGACAACAACAGAAGATGTAGGCTCTCGTTGACTGCTTCATAAAGAACAATAAAAAAAATGGCCACTTAGCATTTACAACACCTTAACACTCAAGCACTGGCTAAGCACCACAGCAATCATACAAAACATATCCTACCTCTCTGGATTCTCACATATCCCTTCAACTAAATAAAATGAATCCTGAAATCAGAGAAAAGCAAAACAAAAAACAAATTACTTACAATTTATACAATATTAAGAATATAGAGAAACAGCAGATGTAGATCGTAAAAACTTGTAATGATGTAACGTGTGGTAATTGTTTACCATGTTTATTTTTGCCCGGACAAGGCAGGAGATTGAGGAGACATCCAAAGAATAGCAGACAGTCAGGGAGGGTAGAATTCGTATTTGTAATGAACTCATCTAAAATAATAAAAACAAGCACACTGAGTTAACATTAAGACTTGAGATAATCACCTATTACTGTTTATCAAGATGGAGTTGTATTGCTACCTGACTTCTGTTTTGCTTTGTCAATGTTATCATCTTCATGGTGCTCTTGTCTTGGCTGTATTAAAGACAAATTCTTTTTTATTTTCATTATCATTTAGGAGGCACAATCTTCTGTATATTTACACCTACAATATGCAATAAAACATCGATACATACGCTACCATGGAGGCAGAGGCACATTCTGTGGTGAGTTCAAAGTCACGAATGGCAAGATCCGGCCAACAGTGAATCATAACAAGGAAGTGCACATCCCAAAGACTCAGGATATCCTGAGATCAAGCAATCAATCAATCAATCAATAAATAAAGGAATTATCCATGTATAAACCTTAAATATTTCATATTTGAACAACATAGCTACAGGTTATGCAGCGGAACTCACCTCACTGTCAAGAATATACAGAAGATTTTCCACCACCACCATCTTTCTCACGCCTTTAAGAAAAAAAACAAGTACAATGTACATTAAAGACACTTTTAGTGGGTTCACATTTTTCACACATTTTATTCTATTATTGTATCTTTTTTCCTTTTAGGCAATTCTTTGTATTTAGCTGTATTTTTCTTACACAGGTACAAAAACCTGAGCCCATGCATTCATTAACAAGTTCAGGTACATGACATTAAACATTCAGTATCTTTCAAAAGGCACTTTATGATGTGTAGCTATGTCCTCTGCATAAAGAAAGAGCTTACCTGGAATTAAGTTATTGTTAACAGAATGACGAAGACACATCTTAGCCTGATGAGGGTCCATCATCCAATGAGTCAAAACATTGTCTTTAACCCCCTGTAAAAATGTCAGTGTTTTGATACATTCCACTAAGAATTACATCTTTTCTACACAGAGTATTTGAAGCCTAGTTTAATATTTGTTTACATTTCGAGTTAATCTTGAAAACACACTTTCTCACTGGGGTTCCTCTGCAGGGAAATTGTTTTGATAAACAGTAACACAGCTGATTTTCAACAAGACTGAATCAGCACATGATTCCATTTCTTTAATTTTATGGTTGCTCAATTTCCCCCCCCCAAAAAATAAAAAATTGCAACTGCTATATTTTGTAGCTGTAGTTCAACAAATTAAGACACCTCTCAGACACTCACCCCAATCAATAGGTGCATTTCATGGCCCAGATTGAACAGAATTGCTGTACTGCACCCCTCATCATGGTAATCCCTAATGGAACAGAACTCTATCTTGATGTTAGACTGGAGCTGAAGTAAAAGAAAGTGTGATTAAGTTGCAGCAAAAAGATAAATAAATAAAAATTGGACAAAATCATCTTAACTTACCTCTTTTAAAGCTCCAACATCCAATTCTTCAATGGCTGGGATGGTAAAAAGCAAAGTGTTTAAAAGTTTGTTTGGTCATATATGTGGTTATAATAAAATTTTAATTCTAATGTGCATGACAATACAACACCTGACTTGATCTTTGCCAAAGCAAGGTTCGTAATGTGGAAAAACCCATCCTTTATCAGAATGAACAAATGGTGCATTCCTGTCAACAAGGAACAGATTTCAGTTTTTTTAGACATAACAGCTACAGTACACATATTTAATGTCTCAATGTTTCTAGTAAATATTTTATTTGATACTTTTCATATTTACATAGACATTTTACCTATGGATCCTTTGTCCTCTTCTATGAGGAGATAGCGATATGTCTCTCTCTCTCCAATTGATGGTATCTCTACCAATGCCTGCAAACCCCAAAAAAGACACTGCATGTTCAAAAGGAAGATTTACAAAATATATTATGCAGGACAAAGTCACCTCAGAAGGATCACAAATAAATAGTATTGAAAAGTAGGGTATTATCCCCCAGTTGTCTCAGAGAGTTACTGTATCCAACTCATGTAGGCCTTAAGAATAATAATTAAAAAACATAACAAAAAAAAAAAAAAAAAACTCATACCCTGGTGAGAAGGATTCTCTTGTGTGGAACATAGATCAAATGAAGATTCCCATTTCTTTCACATACGACCAAAAACTTTCCATCCAGACATACATCAATTGCATCCACATCAGTTTCTAAAAAAAAAAAAAAAAAAACAAGAATTCAAATTTGGGAATTGAATCTGGTGTATCAGTTACTCTTAATGACAAATTCTTGAACCCCCTAATTTGGAAGCAGCAACACATACCATCTCAAAGAACACAAACTGACATATTACAGACAGTAGCGTTTACATTTGGTCATTTAGCAGACGCTTTTATCCAAAGCAACTTACAAGTGAAGTACAAGACAAGCAAGAATCTAAGTCAAGGAGAAAACATCAAAGCAAAGTCTTATAAGAAAAGTGTTTACATTTCACGATATCTGTGCAAGAGAGAACAGAAAGGAAGTTTTTTGTGTGTTTTTTTTTTTTATATAAAAAAAATAGCGATGATTTGGGTCGGAACATATATAGAGATGCATACCAAAGTTTAGAAGCAGGAGGATGCTCTGATAGCTCTGGTCAAACAAAATAACTGTCTTGTCAGCAACAACAATGCTCCAATTTGATCCGCTGGAGGAGGAGAGATGGGGATCTGTCTTCACCTACAAAAAAAAAATCATTGATTGGGTTTCCTTCTTTTTCTTTATATAGATTTGTTGTATAGACTTTTTTTTCATACTGCACACATATTTTTGCTTACATTTTGCTACTGTACGTGGAATTTCCCCCGTTTTATAAGAGAATAAGTTTTATGTTATCTTAAGGAATGTGACAGTTCATAAATTACATGAATTATTCCGAGGGACCATAATCCTTCGTTATGCCCCTACAAGTGAAAGTGTACAGGAACACAAGAGTACGTTAAAGTGCATATTCTGTAAATATTGACATTCATTAACGTTACCTCACTGGTATTGGAGATTTTGACCAGTGTGTCCACCTGATACAAGCCGCTATCGTTCTCCTCCCTGGATACACTGCCGAAACGGACCGTGTTCGTATCCTCGTTGGTCAGAAGTTCAACGTCGCTCCACATCGCCATTTCATTGAGCTACAAGTTAACGTTACTTAGAAGAAATCCCGATCTTTTATTTTGATTCTAAAAGTACTTCAATGTGAGCTGTTCAACTCAGTTAAATGCAAAAGATTAGCTAACATCTTTGTCACGCCTTAACGTTATGATAACGCTCACGCTACCAGTTCGACAGAACTGAACAAAACCCAATTTATTTTAACTGCTCAATGAACAATGGCTGATTGAAATGTAGCTGGATACAACTAAGTTATCTAACTCACCAAGCAGGGTTGAAATAATCAGACTACCACAACTTACAAAATCGAAATAATGCAACAGTTTTAGCTTCATAATTTGGCGGGTTGCTGGAGGTAAGCGGTTATTATTGGGTAAATATTTCCTGATCAAGGCCTTCCAGATACAATTTACCTTATCACGTCAGATACAAAGGGCTCCTTGCAATTATGGCCAAACGTAAACCACAGCCAACAACCATATATTGTATACTG